>NW_024884475.1:41851138-41946494 GCF_019232065.1 Centrocercus urophasianus | reverse complement strand
CCTCTTGCCTGTGTGTGGGTCAAGACAGAACAGGACAGTGCTGCAGACAACAGAGTGCTTCACATTCTGTGTATCAGCCTTGCATATTTGGACCTTTGGAGACTGATCTGAGGTCACAAGCTATGTAGATCATGCTGGAACTTGTTAAACACAAAACTTAATTGACTACTTGTTCTAAAAATCGAGGCTACATGGATGTGTGTGTGTGTATATATATATGTTGTGTGAGCCCATCAGCATTGCCTTGGGACAGGCAAAATGAATCCTTAAAGTGCCTGGTTAGAGCAGTGTTTGCCATTAAATATGGCTTTCATTCAATATATGGATACACTCTTCTTGCATCATGAAGAAGCTTTTGGGGTCTTTATAAGGAAACGGGATCTATCCCCATGTTTAATGCAAGCATAATGAAGGACTTAATAGTGGTTAATATTTAAGTACTTGATCCTTTGTTAGATGCTTTTTTTCTTCCAACCTTTGTACAGGATTACAGAAAGCCTGGCTTTTTTTTTTTCTTCTCACTTAAATAATGTGGAAATTTCAGCTCCGCTGATAATACTCCAAAAAACCCAGTCATTTTCTTACAGGACTGCAAACCACCAATCTTTATTAATATGTATTTAAAATAGAAATAATAATAGAATATATTAAATATATATATATGTTATTTATATATATATTTATATATAAAATTATATAAAAATATATAAAAATAATAGAAAAAAGTGCAAGTATCAAAACTGTATTTACCTCACAGAACGTCTTAAAGTTAGTGTGGGCCATGGGATGTCAAGCTCTTCTGTGGTCAAAACAAAGTAAGGCTCGCAGGTGAAACTATACTTTGTGCTTTGCCTACTGTGACAGCATTATGCAGTAATAATACATGGCTTGTTAACGGCCCTGTTTCTCTTCCTGGTGGCAACTCCTTTGCCTGACTCCAAGAACTGGACTGAGATCTTAATTCACCACAAATGTTCCATTGACAGGTATGGACTATGCTTCAGCTCAGTTTGATGTAGTGTAGTGGGAGCTTTAAAGCTGGAGACTCTTCACCAAGTGTGTTGTGCCTGTTTGTCACAAGATAACCTCCTGTCTTTTAATAGAGTTAAAGCTTTGTGGGCAGGCTCTGCCCTTGCTTAATGCTGTGGCATTGTTCCCATTGGCTTCAAAAGGAGAAGGCACTTAGACCAGGACTCACAAAGGCCCTTAGGAGCCTAAGTCCCATTCATTTCCTGATTTCATTGGGACTTAGAGTCCTAAATCCCTTTGTGAATCCAAGCCGTAATGCTCTACTATCTAGGCGCAAGCATTAAAAAGAGTTCTCTTTTTATCCTCTTAGCATGGTAAGCCTGGAAAGTGGAGCTCCTTATTATCTTCCCTGTGCTCCTGAAATAGGCTGGAAATATGTGTAGCTGTTTAAATATGTAAGTTATCTTTTTACTTGAGTCTGGATTATCTTCTCTTTTCCAGAAGTACAAAAACAAGCAGTTCTGCTCTGCGTCAGTGGCTACACAGCCAGCACAGGGCAGTGTAATGAACCATGCACCTCTGAGCACCCAGAAGTCTTCCAGTCCATGCAAGGGCATGGGCTGTAGGATGTGAAGGTTCTATAGTAGAATTCAAACATTTCTAGTGCAGTTGCCACTTACATATTGTACATGTCCATACATCCCCAATTCAAGACCAGATACTCACATAATAAAACTCAGTATTTTATGAGTTTCAAGTGTGATCTGTACAGCTTGTCTGCTTAGATTGGACTTCAAAGGCCCAAGTTTCAACTCCTTTCTGGGCTAAAACTCTGCAAGATGGGTGTTCCATTTGTGGATTGGTAAGCTGAATGAAGGAAGAAGAGCGCATCATGTCTTTAACCCCTTCCTGTATGAAGAACCCTCCACCCAGCCTAGTCATTGGGGATGCATGTGGAAATCACCTAGCTGTGAAGCCCTTTATTCTGTCCTGGGAATCATGCTTTGAAAAAGCCCTGTGCTATAATATCACAGAATCACAGGGGTTGGAAGGGACCTCCAGAGATCAAGTCCAACCCCCCTGCCAAAGCAGGTTCCCTACACCAGGTTGCACAAGTAGGCGTCCAGATGGGTCTTGAATATCTCCAGAGAAGGAGACTCCACCACCTCCCTGGGCAGCCTGTTCCAGTGCTCCGTCACCCTCACCATAAAGAAGTTCCTGTGCACATCTGTGCAGAACTCCCTACACTTCAGTTTCTGGCCATTTCCCCTTGTCCTGCCTCCACACTCTGCTGAAAACAGGCTGGCCTTGCCACTCTGCCCCCCACACCTTAGATATTTATAGACCTGGATCAGGTCCCCTCTCAGTCTTCTTTTCTCAAGGCTAAACAGGCCCAGTTCACTCAGCCTTTCTTCATAGGAGAGATGCTCCAGGCCCTTCACCATCTCTGTGGCCCTCTGCTGGACTCTTTCCAAGAGATCCCTGTCTTCTTTGTACTGGGGAGCCCAGAACTGGACGCAGTACTCCAGATGAGGCCTTACCAGGGCAGAGTGGAAGGGGAGGATCACCTCCCTCGACCTGCTGGCCATGCTCTTTTTAATGCACCCCAGTAAGCCATTGGCCTTTTTGGCCACAAGGGCACACTGCTGGCTCATGGCCATCCTGTCGTCCACCAGGATGCCCAGGTCCCTCTCTGCAGAGCTCCTCTCTAGCAAGTCATCCCCCAACCTGTACTGGTGCATGCAATTATTCCTCCCCAGATGCAAGACTCTACACTTGCTTTTGTTAACCCTCATCTGGTTTCTTACTGCCCAGCTCTCCAGCCTGTCCAGGTCTCGCTGAATGGCAGCACAGCCTTCAGGCGTGTCAGCCAATCCTCCCAACTTTGTATCATCAGCAAACTTGCTGAGGGTGGCCACTATCCCCTCATCAAGGTCACTGATGAAGATGTTGAACAAGACCGGACCCAGCACCGACCCCTGAGGAACACCGCTGGTTACAGGTCTCCAACCGGACTCTGCACTGCCAGTGACAACCCTCTGTCCTCTGCCAGTCAGCCAGTTCTCCATGAAGACTTGATCTATGCACTCTGTGGAGAAGTTAGGTACTCATTAGAAGGGCTGTAAAGATCAAACCCTCAGTAAGAAACCCTCCTAATGCTCTCTTGCTGTTATTCTTTCGAAGCCAAATGAGTTTTTGCATCATCTTGCTCTTTTCCAAATCTGTTGATGATGGGCTCAGTGTTCAGCTGATGTAAATTAGCTCAGTGCCACTGAAAAAGGGTTAGTAGTTGTGTTGATGTATCTCAGTTGAAGAGTTGCTATAGGTCCTTTGGTTTTCTTGTATTAAACACTATTCTCCTCTCTTCCTAGTTTCTTATGTTCAAGAGCAGTGTGAATATAGAAGAGATTTCAATAGTCTGATTTAAAAAAAAAAAAAAAAAAAAGAAAAAAAAAAGCTGTCTAATCTGTTATGTCAAAAGTAAATAATGTATAGGCTTATGGAGAAACTAATTATTAGATGTTGGCATATATTCTTGATAGATTATGAATCCTTTTCTCATTAATGGATGAACTCTTAGCCTCCGATAAAGAGCTTTGATTGATGGAAAAGCAAAATGATGGTATTTATTCTCTTTGCTATGATGATCCGAAAAGATGAGAGATTTAGGTCCGAAAAATTATTTTACCAAAGTAAATAAAACAGCAAATTAATCTAGTTATTGCAGAGAACTTCTACTGAAGTGTTGCTTATATCTTACCATTTAGAACAAAACATGCTTGCAGCAGGTAAAACAAAACTGAGTTTGTGTTGATTTTCGAATCCATACATGATAAGGGCTTGCTGTCTTCTGTTATTTTAGAGGGGAACAGAGTTGTGAAGTTGATGGGAATGGAGAACATAGATGGGTCATACATTTAAGAGCTGGGGGAATACTGCCGGGTTGAATTCTTTTTTTCTTTATAGTGAGCCATATTGCTGAGCTAAGATGACTTCTTCAGAGAGCACTGTGATATTGGATTTCTTTCTCCTTATGTTGTGGATTGCTGGGTTTAATTACTTGTGCCAAATTTTCTCTGCAAGAAGCCCTTCCTGCTTTTATGCAATGTTGCTAAAAATTAAGAAGTCTCGAGTGCTGCTTGGACTTTTCTAAGTGTGTTGACAAGGGAGGTTATCAGAAGGTTTCGCATCCCTTAAGGGACATATGTTCTGTACACTCAGTATCTGGGGCATTTGATTACCTCACGTATCAGTTAGGTCCTGAAATCCTGAGAGACACACAGAACAGCTTTGCAACACTAATTTTTTGCAAGGCCTCTTTCCTTTTTCTTGCCAAATAACCAACTTGCGATTGCAGAGAGCAGTGTTCCGGAGGGATGCACAAAGTACCTTACCACAGCAATTAGCAGTGCTGGCCTGGGCTTCATAGAAGGGGTTGGCCTTGTGGTAGGCTCCAAACAGCAATTCAGGCGACCTGTGCTTGCTTCCTGGCGTTGCCATTGATTTTTCATGTGACCTTGCACAAGGCCTGTCACCTCCTCCTGCCCTGGTTGGCCACCAACACCGCAGGGATAACACTGCTGCCTCTTTCATAATCTTTTTGTCCTCAGACATATTGAATATATATTGTTCAGGGGAGAAGGGGTTTTACTATATGTGTGTGTAGTAGCAGGCGGGAGCTTAAGACTTCACTGGGACTTTTTGGGTACTACAGTAGTAAAATAATGAATGATATTTTGCACTCTGTTTTTCTCCCACTTTATCATCATTGCCATCTTGACCTTTCTTCTGCCTATCAAGCTACCATGTTAACGTGGAAATGGCCTCCCGCAACCTTAGTTCATGTAACAATTGACAACTGATACAAAGCTTATGTAACTGATGTGTATTTTACGTTTTTATTTCATTACCAGTTGTGGAGACCTTGATTGAGGAATGAGCCCAATCTGTAAACTCATTATTTATGGAATCTGTATTTAAAAATTCAGTGGTGTAGCTAAAAGCTTGAGAAGAGGTGAACCTGACACCTTGAGAAGTTTAAGGTGTTATTCCTGTTATAACAGGAATCATTGCTGAAGCTTTCCCAAATTTAGATGCATCCTGGCTTGAACATCTAGAACAAAACTTCCAATGCATGTTTGAAAATCTGTTAGTAGGCTTTCTGGGTCTAATACACTACATAGGCTTTTAAATTATTTTTAAGGCAAATTGATCTGGTTCTCAGATCAATTTTGTATACATGCTAATTGTTATGTCCAGCAGAGCTCATAATCACATGAATGTATAGTTTTAAAAGCTATCATAGATTAATTAAACAGATCTTCATCATCTGATAAAATAGTTGAAATATACATTTGATTTATTGTAAACCAGCGGTAAGAAAAATATATATGCTCTTGGTCGCCAAAAGGCATGGAGAGCCAGCATGCTACCCCATTGACATTTTGATGACTTCTCCAACTCTTCCCTCCATAAGTGGAAAGTTTAGGAGCACAGCATGGCTGGATATCATTTTGAGGTGTCAGGGACAAGGTGAAGATTGTGGTCACCTTCCAAGAGACAGTGATAAACTTTGACTGTGGTCTTCCATGGTTTTCTTGGGTAACAGCTTTTCTAGTAATGAGGAACTTGGATCAGTTTATTTAATTCTAGAGTCTAAAAGATGAAGTTTTATTTCCCAAATTAACATAGGGTAAAAAGGAGGGGGGGGGAAAAAAAAAGGGGAAAAAAAAAAAGGTGCCTTCTGCATGTTCTGTGTGTGATTTCAACTGGCAACTTCTCCTTGTCCACCTGTTCATAGCTCAACTGTGCGTTTGCTGGGGGTGGAGGGCAGGGCTGTAAACACATGATGTTCTCTAACATCAAGCAAATCTGTCTTCTTCCCGACAATCTGTTTTGCATCACAACTGATTTTTTTTTTAACTTATTTGAAATACTTAGAAAATGCTTTTTGAATGCCTGTGAAGGATAAACTTGACTGTAAATTCCTTTGAATTTGCTTAGTTAAAGTTTTTATGGGTTTTATTCAGAATTGTGCTTTAGCCATACGTGTTCCATTTTTAAGTAAGTATTCCACCTTCACCTATTCTTCTGAATTTATCAAAGAATCACAGAGTGGCTTGGATTGGGAGAGACCTCAAGGATCATCAAGTTCCAACCCACCTGCCACGGGCAGGATTGTCAGCTGCTAGATCAAGTACTCAATGAGATTTAAAGTCTTTGTTAATATTGCTTCAGATAATTCCAGAAATGAAAAAGTAACATGAATTTGTACAATTGTTCCACTGTTTCTTTTTTTTCTTTCCCCCCGCCTCTTGTTTAGAAGGATTATAAACCTCTTGCTTAGAAGGATTATAAATATACAGAAAGGTGGATGGCTATTCAGGTCCTTTTATGTTTTGAATCGTACTCTCATATTTGTATGTCAGAATTTTGAAGGCTTAACTTTTCTGATCCTGAATGTCAGTTCCTTTTCTGACTGCAGGGTGCAATTATAGCCTTTGAGGGACAGAAGCAGAGATGGTTTGTAAGTGCAGGAGAAACAGCTGTGATGCTGAACAGGACTGTGCACCAACGTCCTTCTATTTTCAATTTTAATGCCTGGATTTAGCCTGCAAATTTAGCACAATAGCTCTTCAGGGGACTGAGGATTTTTTTGCCACCGTCCGATTAGTAGAATATTTCTAATTTATGCAGAGGAAACTTTTAAGTGTAAAAATAACTGAATTAAAAACTCAGTAACCCTCCCCCAAAGTCCTCTATGTTGTTCCCTTGTCACTGACAAAGTTCCCTAAAACTTCCTGTGTGTGTGTGTCCATTCATTTTTTCCACCCATGTACTGAGACGTGCAAAGTTGCTAACTAGAGTTCCAGGCTGCAAAGCCAGGAGTCTTGGTGCCACTGTTCATCATGGCTGGCTTGTTATTCCTGGAGTGTGAAGATCGACATTTCTGTCAAGTGTTGTGTAACATGCTGCTTGCTGGTGTTTAGAGATGCTGTCACTGCTTTGAATGCTTTGTGCCGTCCTAAGTCAGTCTCATGGCCATGCACCCCCACCAGCTGCATCAAAAACAGTTCTTTTATCAAGCCACGGTAAGATGCTGCACATTTCCATTGTGTTTCCTTGGCCAAGGAGGTGAGCTAGCTGGGCCTCTTCCAAGCCTTTTTGAAATCCTGTAGGGAAGGCTGTAGGGAGCCCTTGGTGGAAAGCTGTCTGGGTTTTTCTGCTACACTCGTGAGGGGGACTCTTGAAATCTCAGTTCCTTTTAGTAAGATGTGAATAAGAAAATGGACCTTAGGAGGTGGCTGCATAGTTGTAGGATGTTACTGTGCAGATTGTTTCTCTTAACATGCTACAGAATATCCTTACCTTAGGCAATGCAACATGCTGTCAGGTTGTCAGGGTAGAGTTGTACCTAAGAGGGGGGATGAGGGAAGGAGAATGAAGAAAATTCTTTTTGTTCTGGCCTTAAATGCATCAAGGTGGCAAAGGAATCCAGTGTTAACCTTCAGACAGTCTATTGCAGCCTTTATTCACTGGAATGGACTGCCCAGGGAGATGGTGGAGTCACCGAGCCTGGGGGTGTTCAAGGAAAGGCTGGATGTCGTGTTGAGGGACATGGTTTAGTGGGAGCTATTGGGAATAGGTGAACAGTTGGACTGGATGATCTTTTAGGTCTTTTCCAACCTTGGTGATTCTATGATTCTATGATTATTGCAGCCCTTGAAAATAATTCGCCAATAAAAGCAAACAAGCAAAATTTGGCGTGAATATTGATGAAATGCTGTGTTTTGCTTTAGTGTGCATCTTCTAAAGGCAGATGAAGTTATTGGTAGGAGGAGGATCTGTGTGTTGTCAAAGAGATACCCTTTATCCTAGAAATGACCTGATTGCTTAATTTTTTTCTCTTTGTGCCAGCTGTTTTTATAAATAGCAGCTACAAACAGACTTGGAGGGTTTGAAGTGTATCTGTTTTTACATTGTGAACTTTTAATTACAGAGGGGAAATGTAAAGATTTGATGTTTGTGATTTTTTTTTTTTTGCTTTTTTCTTTTTTTTTTTTTTCTTTCATGTAAGTGAACAAAAGCTTCAAACGAGGCCATTTTGTTAAGGTTATGAAAAACTTTGGGTCAAGTAGCAAACTTGTCAGAGGGATGTTTAGAACATCTCTTAGTTTCATTGTTTAGAATGTTACCTGACAAGTCAGTAATATCTATATTTAAGTGAACTGTAGTCCTAGGCACACTGCATGCCAAATGCTCTGCTATATGGATGTGTGTATGTATGCATATATGTATTCCCTAAGTAATAGAATTGTGATTCTATTATTAATAGAATTGTGATTCTAAGAAATAAAATTGTTCAGTTTGGAAGGGACCTTCAGAAATCAAGTCCAACTGTCTGACTTGTTCATGACTAACCAAAAGATAAAGCATGTTACTGAGGGCAGTTGCTAAGTGCCTGTTGAACACAGATGAGCATGATGCATCACCAACCTCCCAAGGAAGCCTGTTCCAGTATTTGACCACACCCACAGTAAAGCACCTGTACTTTCTTTTGTCTTTTAGTCTGGGTATTGCTTGGAAGATATGCATTGTGCAGGTCATGCATCAGTTACCATGCTCTTAACTTTTTTAAACATTTCCACACAAAGTTAAATGCAACCCTCTGTCTCTAATTGGCAAGTAAAGGATTGAAGAGGATCCCAGCTATAGCAAACACCTGTCTGCAGTATGGAGGACAGAAAGTCATTCCTTAGAATTTTTGTTGAAGCAAAGACTGTCCCAGCCTAGAAATAACTTGAAGTATGGCTGTGAGACTGGCAAAATCAAAATGTTGGTGTTCATCTATTATATTTTAAGAGGGGAAGGACATGTTTTGCACAGTTTGTTCCTTTCTGTCTAGTATAGAGCGCTGTTTTGTCTCCACAGAAATTAAGGGTTGAAGTATCTGCTGTAGCATTTGAGGGCTGTGTTTTTCTTAAAAACAATCCTGTCTTTTCTCTGAAAAGTGGAAATGGCCACTGAGCTACCTGGCTGGAGGTCAGGCTACTAGGGGCTGTTAGCTAACTGTGGGGGAAATTTGAGGCTGGAAACAAAAGAGAAAGAGTGCTGGGGCTCTCCTCCTTGAAACCATTCTTCCTCTGAGAGGTTAACCAGTTTGGTAGTCAAGGGCAAATGTTTTCTGAAAGCATGACTGATTTCTCTACCTACCCAAGGAACTTGCTTGCCTCTCTATTTTGGATGCTTGCAGAAGCCCCTAGGAATCCTAAGAATATTTGTCTTTAAAGCGTCTTATCCCAAACTATTTTTTTTTTTTTTTTTTTCCAGCAAGCAGTTGTCTATGTGGAAGGGTGTGCTCAAAAAGACTGAGTGCTTTTCCTTTCATTGGTAGCTCCATTTCTTAATCTGTCTCCCCCTGGGGATGGGAGACTTGTATGCATATATTGCTAGCTCTGAGCTTCGTGCATCTGTGTAGCAAGCATTTCATGCTCAGTATATTCAAACCATGGATGGTCTAGACTTCAGTTGTAGTTTTACGTGCACAAGAGTTTTGAAACGGGGATTCTGGATCCTGAAGTTTGTGAAAGAGGAATATACAATTATTGGCCACTTATGAAAAGCATGCATGCTGTGAACTTCCTTCATCAGTGAGTGCTCTGTGGGCAGCAGGAATGGAGTCTGATTCCCCAAGGCAACACACAGCTCCCTGTTCTCAGGCTGTACACCTCAAATACTTCTGTCTTCTCTCAGGCTACCTGGTGAGAAGGAACCTGCACTGAACAGAGCTGGGGGCTTGGACCCTTAGAAAGCTGCTTATTTCTGAAGAGCCTCATCTACTCCAGGTATTGCCCTCTGGAAATGCCCCAGATATGCAGCGCGGTGGCTCTCACTTCACATTTCTGATAGTTTTTTCTCTCTGGAAGTTTGTCTCCAGCTTTTCAGATTCATTTCCATTCAGTGGGGCCCAACATGAAAAGAGGTGCTGTTAATGACTGGAAAGGAATCAGTGATGCTGATGTCTTCTGCCTTGAGGCAATTTGGGTTCTCACAAGAAGCTCTTGGAACTGTGTGCATGGAGCAGAGGGAAGCAACACATGTACAGGATTGGAAGTGAAAGGAAAAGGTATCTGACAGCGGGAAAAATAGCCAGCGTCCTTCCTGGAGTGCCCACTGAGGAAAAGCTGGAGCCACAAAGGAATTCCCTTTCCGTGGAGTAGGCCTCCAGTGTTGCTGGGTGCCTGGTGCCTCCCTGTACTTGTCAGCATCTTGCTGGGTCCTGCCAGTCCTGTGTGCCGGCCTGCGTGCTGCTGGGTGTGCTCATTCCTTGTGTGGCTGACTGTTTTTTCCTGCAGTCAGATTCCCTGCCTCAGGAACTGAGTGGTCAGCCTTTAGAAGATGCTGTCTGCACGATTCAGAAAGTTTCCAGCCTTTTCCAGACTCTGGGATGCACTCCCTTTTGTTGGAGTGAGAGGAGCAGGCCTGAGCATTGCCTCTGGCACCGCTAGGTACTTTCCTCCATATTCCATTATTTACCTGCATCAAAAATTTAACTGGCACTTTGGGTTTTTTGGTTTCCTCAAAGCCTTCTTCAAACCCTGCTGAGGAAGCAAGTTGAGTGGGCCTGATTTCTATGCAGGGAAGAGCAATGCTCCTGTTCTCTTAGTACCAGTAATTTATTCTCTAACAAACATTGCTTACAGGTATAAAAAATTGAAATGGACTTGGAAGCAAGCCTGTTGCTGGGGTCCTGTAGCTTTTTCCTTTTTTCTGTGTTATTGGTATTTATGGAGAGAGAGTTTTTAACATGGGTAAAGCAGAAAAAAGAGGAACACTTGTGAAATGTTTAACTCTTCCTCTTAAGTAAGAGTTCTTCGTGTTTTCTCATTTCCAAGCTTAGGCATAATGTAGCTATCAAAGTCTCCCCCTTGGCTTTGTCATGCAGTGTAGCATATTTTTGCCCTTAAGCAACAGAAACAGATGATAAGCTGAAGCTAACTGTCCTTGTCTTGAAACCGCCAGAGTGGAGCGAAGCGTCCCTGCTGCTGTGGGTATGTGTTTGGTACAGATGCCTTTCTTCCCATTAATCTGTGCTGGTTGCCAGCTGCCTCTTTTCAAGGCAGCACACTGCCTTAGGAAGTTGTGTAGTTGAGGGAATGGTTGATGTGCTCTTAGGCCTGCCTTTCCAGCCTGTCTGTGAGAAGCAAAGAGGGAAAACCAAGCCGGGAGTAGCTCAGGACCTGAAGCAAGCAAGTAGGTGCCCTACCCAGCAAACATCATATAGGAGCAAACCCTTTGAAAGTAAAATCTCCTCTCTTCTGCAGTCCAAGAGGTGAGAAATTCTTGACCCTGGAGGGACTGATGGTTCCTTGCCAAGTGTCCCTTCGCTGCTAGCCTCCCTCTGGCAGAGAGAAATCAAGCCATGCAAGAAAACATCAGTCTTCTCTTTTAAGATGTTTATCTGCTTTGTTTGCATGTAAGCCCTCTGTTGTAAAGCTTTAGTAAAGGAAGATTGGTGCTGATTTGGAAATCTCTTTTGCATCAATTTGTTGATTGCCTATGCTTGTGCCTCACCTGCCTGCCTTTCAGGCATTCTGCTGTTATGTCCTTATGGGGCAGTGTGTTATTCTTCTGTTCTTGTACAAGAGCTCTCAAGATAGCATTTTTTCCTTCTGAGGGTTGTGTGTATGCATTGTCTGGGTTTTCTTCAGTTTTGATAGCCAGAGAATTGCTGACTGACACAGACCCCCGTGTTTGATTTGCCCCAGTGGAAATGAGTGAGAATCTCTGCTGTTTACTGCAGAGGGATCCTGGGCAACCTTGGCAAGTGTTAATGCACCACGTATTATGCAGGTCAGGACAGGAGAAAGAAGAAAAAGGGACACTGATTTGCAGATATCACACAGCACTTTTGAGATTATTTTTTTTTTATAAGAGTTCAGGTGAGTAGCCTGCCTTCAACTAGTGTTTCTGAGAAAATTATTTTGAAATCTAAGCATTTATTTGGTTTGGCAATTTTGGTACAATTGTATAAATGATCCAAGGAAGGTCTGCAGGGCTAGTGAGGGTAGGTGATAATTCAGTCTATGCTTCATTCTCCCTGAGGCAGATAAATGGGTCACCCAAAGCTAAGTGTCATAAATTATGCATGTGGGATGAAAGTTTTAGGGACAGCAACCTCCTGCTGCTGTTGCTCAGTAGAAAGGAGCCATTTAATCTGGGAGTACAGCTTAATTGTACAATGCTATTTATCCCTGGGGTAGGCAGACCTTACCTTGATTTAAAAAAAAAAAAAAATATATATATATATATATATTTTTTTTTTTATATATATATATATATATTTCTATATTTTTTTTTTTTTTATATATATATATATATATATATATATATATTTAACTCTAACAGGAGCATCAGGGAGAAGGGGAAATCATTGCATTGGGCAGAGGGGGGAAAGTAGCATCAGAAGGAGCATGAGGTGCACCCAGCAGTGTCGTCCCTCACGCTTCACAATTGCCTGTTTCAAATCGAGTTCCTCATACTTACAGCCACAGGTTGATGTTTGCAGAAGGCATGTGAAATCCTGCCTTCATGACTTCAATAAGTGCAGGGTGCTGCTCAGAAGATCTCTTGTGCGCTGTCAAAAATATCAAATCTCTTGATTGCTTTCAAAAAGGCTTTGCATCACTTTCAGATTTTATGCTATTGAAGTATTCTAATGTACGCAAAACAACTATAGATCATTATGATTACAGTTTTAGTACAAGGCTCTGTACACAGCACCTGTACCTATTTTTTAGTTTTACTTTTGCTTTTTCTCCAGAAATACACGCCTGTGCCTCTCCTGCACTTTACTGCAGGTTCTAATTCAAATCTTGCAGTAAAAACCAGTAGCATCTCTGCTTTCAGAAAGGCAGGTGTGTGCTTTGGTGTGACAAGGCTTTTGCAAATACATCCATCTTTTGTAGGGTTGATTGTTTGATCCATTCTCCTGTCTGAGGCTAGATGTCCATTTGGATGTGGGTTTCTAAACTAGCTAGATAGACAAGATAAACATTTGCATAGATGAGAGGAGCCATCCTTGCACATTGGTCAGGTTTCCATGAGCTATGGGAATGGGTGTTCAGCTATGGTGCCTAAACTAGCAATGTGCAAACATACAGGAAACCTTGTACTGAATGGACTATACCTGCTCTTGGCATTACCCTGATTTCCTCAAGGGGATGCGGAGTCTGCTGTAAATTGCAGGATGGTTTATTGACTCTTGCACTTTAGCCACTGGTGAGACATACCAACTCCTTTCTGTACAGTATCCCTGTTGCTGCAGTCAATGATGCGCAAAACGATTAAGATTACTTTCAGTCCGAAGTGCTGTGACTGGAAAAGAGGACTGAATTGTAATCATCATAATATATAAGAAGCTCTCTGTTATTTAAGAAAAAGAAAAACAAATAAAAAAACCAGCAAAAGAACTGGAGCTGCAAAAATGGTCCATGGAATCTTATCAGTAAAACACTTAGATTTATTTGCTGAGAGCTTCTTTTTCCCCTACTTAGCTGCATGTAATAGTATTTTATGAGCAGTATTAACTAAATCTCAGCTGCAAATTGACTCTGACTGCTATGAAACATAGAGATGGGCCAAATGGGGGATCTCACTGTAGTGCCCAGAGCTGTTGTTGATCTGAATTTCTTACACCCTATCAGTATGACAGTGTTGGGTGGCCCACACATCACAGGGATGTAGAACACAACTCTGACTGAAGCATGCAGATATTCAAGAAATATTGAAATCCCAGGCATTGTGAGCAAGATGACAAATTATTCACTGTTCCTTTTACAGAGTGCTCTGAAAACAGTAAATGCTAAATGTTCGTTTGAACTTAAGACTTATTAAATCCAATAGAACATTTATTTTATTTTCAAAATGTTGCAACTGAGCAAACAATTTTTTTTTGTGGCTTTCTGGTTTTGTTAATTTATCTATGGAAAACGTGAGGAAAAGATTCCATTAAGAAAGTAGTCTTGCTGTATTCAAATGTGTGGCTTAATATCCCATGCAGGTTCTGTGTTGTGACTGTAGCATCATGTGCTACAGGTTGTTTTATTTTTTGTGGTTGGAATAAATGTGTGTATTGTGAGACCAGGCATAGTAATGAAAGTTAGATGCAGTTCTTTCTTGAACCTTACAAATATTGTTTCTGATGAAGGTAACCTCTGTTGTCCTGCTTTCTGGAGTAGGGCACAGTTCCTGAATTTGGTACATGAACCAGCCAGCCTGAAGTCCTCTGGCTGGTGTTCCCCAGGAGGCAGCTGATCCATCAGTCCATTCCAGCCTGGAGATCTGTGAATCTGGGCCAGAATCCAGGAGAACACTGCCCAAAGTCAGGCTTTGCAATACAGCCTCACAAACTTCAGACATGCAGAGCTCTCAGCTCCTTCTGCTGATATTGGAAGCTGATTTGGGAGCTTCAGCACACCGGTGGGTAAAATTATTTCATCCAAGAGGCTGAAAGTGGTTGGCTTAGGGACTGATTTTAGAGATTCAGCCTCTGATTCTGGAAGAGTGTCATCTCTTGTGCCACCCCTCAGGCCTGTGCAGCAGTGAAGAGGCTGCCCACTGAAGGTTTGACTTACAAAGAACTCTAGCAAATGATGTTCCTAGCACATGATAAAAATGTGGCAGGAGAATTTTTTTTTTTTTTCCATGGTTCTTTCCCCCCCTCCACCCTCAGTATGTCTTGCTAAGTAAGACAGTCCCTCTCAGTACAATTTCTTTATGCTCTTCATCCTCCTACTGTGCTGCATAGACACTGCCTATAACATTTTTCATCTTGTTAAATTCCATGTGTATATTAGTTCAGTGAATGAGTCATCTGGCATATTTAAGTGCAAACCTTAGGAAGAGATAGCGCTGAAATTGCCTTTTCTACTGGAAGCTGATAAGCTCATTACATATGCAAAAAAAAAATGTGTATATCAGGCAAAGCCAATATATGGCTTGGGAGTGAAGACCAGTCTGAAATACAAAATATATGTAACGATGAATTTAAACACCTTACTAAATCATAGCTGTGCCATTTTATTAGACATTGTTTCATAAACTATGAAAGCTTTAGCTATCGTATAAATCTGTCTCTTAATAGGCAGCAGTTACATTTCTTTATAATTTATTTCTCTGATACTGCTCAGCAAAAACACACCTTCCTGGCAACTTCACTTATATACTACATTTTATTTACTACTTCAGATCCAACTTTTTTTTTTTTCTTTTTGCCTGCTCTGCTGATACCATGTGAATAATAGAAATATGGTCTGCAGTGGAAGGAGAAGAGGTTGTGAAGATAGGAGTTATAAAGAAGTCCTTTTGTTGCTGGTGCTGAGCAAGGGTTTGACTTCTGCAAACAGTATCTCATATTTCTGATTTGGGACCACCCAGAGCTCAGGGTTTACGTAGCACCAAGGGCTGCAGAACTCCTGACAGAGGTTCAAATTGAACATGATAAATATAGCTTGGCCGTGAGGGATTGCTGATATTCTGGTTCAGACCAATGCCTATCAGATTTTGAACCTAATGTAGTGCTTGCTTGAGTCTCATTCCAGACATGGGAATAGAAGTGAGCATTCTGATAAGCATTCTGGGAGATCCCAGCTGGCAAGTACCTGATTAATTGCAATTTGAGGGTGGTGGACATTATTCATGATGCTGAATGCTGCTCAGGTTTGTGTGTGGGCTGCCTTTTAAGGAGAGTTGTGCTTCAGCTGGCATGGCCCCCTTAGCTGTCCTGCGTGGATCAGTGGTTGGCATCGAAAGCTGTACGGAGTTTGCTAATCTTTTTTGGGTCAATAGTGTTTACTATAATTTTCACTGATTTTGATCATAGAGTTGTTTGAGTTGGAAGGAACCCTAAAAGGCTGTCTAGTCCAATGCCACAATGATGAACAGGGTCACCTACAGCTACATCAGGATGCTCAGAGCCCCATCTGGCCTGATCTTGAGTGTCTCCAGCAGTGGGACATCTACCACTTCTCTGGGCAACCTTGCCAATGCCTCACCACCCTCATAGTAAAAAACCTGATGATTCTGCCTGTATGAAGGGCCTGACTTTTGTTTCAGTGCATGTGAGCCACACTCAGCAGCACCAGCCATGGCAGCATGCATCACTGAGACGCAGTGACTTCTTTTTCTTTTGATTATTTTCCTTTGTCTGTGTACAGATGGTTAGAGGGGAGGGGGAACCCACAACAAACCAGCCGTAATCAGATAGAAAAGATTTCTTCAAAGTGAGGTTTTTATTGATAAATCCAATACTGAATCAAAACATATTGCCTCTCGATATTCTGCTAAATGGTTACCACTGCTTTTTTCAAGCTGTTTAAATGATTGTGTTCCCCTTTGTCATTCATTTGATGTTTTTTTGACCAATGTTCTTACACTCGTAAGATGTTTAGAACAATGCTTCTCTGCTTATACTACTTCATATTAATGAGAAAGCACCAGCAAGGATTGGGATAGTCAGAACTTTTCTGTGATGTTCAGCAGCTGATGCTTTTTGGCCAAATGACCTCTGTAATGGTTCATGCAAAAAGAAGAGAAATTCAAAGCTTTTTTTGTTCTCATTACTGGAGATCTGCCTCCTTTTTCTCAGGTCAAACCATTAGTAAAATCCCTGCTCCCCCTTTGGTTAGCCTCTGTCAGTAGTAACACTTTGAAAAATTGAGCTGGGTGCTGCTGCTTCCAGATTAACTGAAGCCTGAGCAGAGCTTGTCATTTTGAGACCATGATCTCACTCTAATGTTCTAAAAGAAGCCAGCTACGAGTGAAATTGTGGTATCCATTGAGACCTGTTTGTGCAAAGCCTCCTGAAAGAAGCACCTAAGAAAAATATGCTTTTTAAAATCCCTTTTAAAGGGAAAAAAAAAAAAAAAAAAAAAAAAAAAAAATCAGCAGGGATTATTCATTTATGTGACTTGAGGAAAAATGTGTCTGCCAAAACCAACATGCCTAGAAGACAGCCAAACCCTAACTGTCGACTCCAAATGAGCGCACTTTTCTAGAAGCTGAAAGCATCTGTAATGTGGGCTTACTGTGGGTACAGAAATGTCACCTTGTGTGTTGATGCATTCATTTTCATGGACCACCACACAAAAGCTGTTTTCCCTGAAACCAGTGTCTTTGCAAGTTGCTAGAATAGGTTTTTCTTACCACCACCTCATGCAGTATGTCTCTCTAATATAAATGACCAAGTAATTTAGCTCCTTCTAAAGAAGTGTATGCTTACCTGATATACTTCCTTGCATCTTAATTTGCTTTTGCTTGTGTCAGACTACTGATGACATTGCAAAAAGAAATGAATATTTGATTGCAGTTCATAACAAATGTAGATCTAATTGCTTAAGCCAGTTATGCTTATATATCTGCACTTGAGCTGCTTTTGGAAAAATGCAGTCATGCTCCAGTAAAGCAGAGCCATTCAGTATATCCTTAATTTTCCATCCATGCTATTTTTGCAGTTGCTGATGATACTCCTCAGTTGTTGGAAGCTGACAAGGGGCCGGCTCATCTCACTTGTTGCAGCAGTAACACAATTTTAAGTTTTATATTGTTAATAAAGATGGCATGACAGCATATGCTGGTGAATGCTGGCATTTTAGAGCATACAAAGAGTTAAGCTCATGCTTAAATTGTGCAGTCGGAGGCTCTCAGGCATTACGATGGACAGTAAATGTACTCATAAACTGAATGAAAGAAAAGAAGCATCCATCTTGCCTGAGGTGCAAGAAGCAGCTGAGAAAGGGGCATTTTTGCTATTTGCTCAGGTGTGTCAAATGCAAGCAGCAGCTTTGCAGCAGAAGGACTCTTCTGTCACGGATATTTAAGCAAGTTATTATAACACTTATTCTTGTCCTTTCTGTGAAAAATTGTAGTAAGTATTTGAGAGATGATTTGTTTATGCTGGCTAACTGCAAACAAAAGTTTATAGTTTACCTTTTTCAAAAAAATGTAGTGTGAAACCAAGTGAGAAAATTTAGTTAAAAAAAAAAAAAATTAAAAAAAAATTAAGTTGTTGAAGATCAGTGACCTTCTCAAATACACAGAGAAAATCTGTTAGTGAGAGCTGGTTATGTACTACCTCTGGGTACCAATGACAATTAAAATGCAGGGTTATCTACTTTGAAGTAGAAAAGTAAATTGATTTGGTTCTTGGTTACCCTTTTAATATCACAGTGCAAGAGCCAGCGTATTCGTAATTCCAGAAATTGCAGTGATTTTCTTGAGAAGGGAGGATGATAGAAATGACGTGGCAGAAATTGCACAGGTCACAACAGCACTCTTTGTGTGATAGGGCCATTGATGCCTCACCCAAGGGGGAAGGGTGATGCATGTGAAAACTGGGTGTGGGGCTCCAAACCTTCATGAAAACGCTTGCAGAGAGATTGCTGGTTGCCCAGAAGAACTTGAATGGGATTGCAGCTGTGTGGCAGACATTGTTAGGAACCCTCTTCGAGGTGTGAGTGCCCCCATCAGAAACATGGAGCACCTCCAGCAGTACTTGCTCCCTTTTGGCTTGAGATGTGTCTGATACTCGATCCCAGTGCTCCTAGGAGCCAGGGCAGCTGTTCAAATAGCTCTACTATAAATCACCCTGTTTACAGATGGAAGGTGTGACATCTTGTGAACCACAGGCTCTGCGTGCTAGAAAAGTGCTTAATGAAAACCATGGAAAGCAGAGACCCCGATGGCATTGGTGAAGTGGGCTGGTGTCCTGTGTGGCTGGAAGCTGGAGCGATTGCAGACCACCAGAGCCAGGTGGATTGTCTCTCTGTTTCTAATCTGTTCCACTATATGGTGCAAAGAAAAAAATATTTTTAATGCAAAATCCATTTTA
Source organism: Centrocercus urophasianus (assembly GCF_019232065.1). Classification (NCBI taxonomy): domain Eukaryota; kingdom Metazoa; phylum Chordata; class Aves; order Galliformes; family Phasianidae; genus Centrocercus; species Centrocercus urophasianus. The sequence continues at coordinate 41,927,635 of NW_024884475.1, read as the reverse complement.
AAACGTAACACACATACACACACAAAAAGCCCCTACAGCTGTTTGAAAGCTGTTGGGAAGTGTGGCATATTAGGAATAGTCCCAGCTGAAATGGATTAGCAAGCAGAGTTCAAGTGAGGAGGTCAGATTTGTAAACTGAATGCAATTTATCTTGTGGCACTGCAGTTTATCACTTGGTTGCAGAAATAAAGGAATACCACACGCACACACATATTCTCACCTAATAATTTAGGAGTAACTGGAAAAGGTCTTAAAAGGCATTGAAAGGCTTCTGATGACATCATGTTGTCTGATATAATAAACCAAAGACAGTTGAAATCAGTTCCAAAATAGCTGTAGCCAGAGATCTCTTTATATGTCTCTTATTCATATGCATGTATTTCACTTCACAGAAAATCAGGTATTTGAACATCCCTGTTGCACACTAGCTGGAGAGCTGCTTCTGGAATTTTCCTAAAAGGGTTTCTTCATGCTGTGTCTCTTGTTGAATCCCATTAGTGTCCAAATTAGCTGCATTTACAGAGCTTTAAAACTTCTGGGATGCCTTGTGCCTTAGAAAAGGGAAAGAAAATTTGAGAAAGTAAAGGCATGACTGTGCACTTTCCTTGAGCCTCTCCTTTGAGGTTACCTTCTACTTCAGGGGAAGAAGGAAACATTTTTTTCTTTTAAGTCTTCATTGTTAGCTAGGAGACTTCTCTCTTGATTGGAGTGGTGGATGTTTGGATGATTGAATTTTTGAGAGTATTTGCAGAGAAGTCTCCATTAGTTAAGATGAAGATTGTCACTCTTTAGGATGAAGAGTTACAGCCCATGTGACTCACGTGGATGGATATTACTCACATCTCCCATTCTGTCAGTGTAAACAGTGATGACAGAAAAGCCAGTGCACATCTTTTAATAGCTTTTCTACTTTATAAGCTCTCACTTCCATCACAGCACAGGATTCCCAAAGCCTGTGATTTGCTGTTGCCCCCCAAGTGGTACTACTTTGGGTTCAGGGCTGCATTCAGTATTTTCCTTGACAGGTTGCAAAGCTCATAAAATGCACTCGTAAAAGCTCATTTAAAGGTCATGGAAGATGCTCGTGTAAACCTGGCCACTCTGGGACTTGTAGATTGGACATTGCCTTTAGACAATACAGTCAGTTAATAACCTTTAGTTTTGTGTTGGCTATTAATATCATGTGAGGTCCTGCATGTGTGCAAGTTAATCACACTGATGTGGGAAGGTCTTCCTTTGCTCTTCAGAAGATGTTTACCAATGTCACTAAAATAGAAAAGGTGATGGGTCTTCTTATGAAGAAGGAACTGTGATGGGTGAACCACTCAGAATTAAAAGGTCAAGATAATTTTGCTTTTATTCACATTGGATGTGAAGTTTAATGATAAAAACATCTTTAAAAGATGCTTTAGGTGGCTTAAAATTCTGGTGAGGTATGTTAGTGTCATATTAATAATAATTATTTAGAAGTGTGGAAAACTCATCTTGAGCAGCCTCTATTAGGCACTATTTCAGAATGAAATTTAAAGTAGAAGGTAATTTCTAGGTGCAATTAAAAACTTGTCGGAGTGGAGAAGCAGCCACTTTCTGTCTCATTTTGATTGTAAGCACTGTAATGAAGTGGCTCTGCCTGGTTTTTTCCTGCTTGGAGCTTGAGCATGGGCTATGCCTGATGCAGTTGCATTTCTAATGCATTAGGCTTTGAAGCTGTTTGTGGAGAAAAAAAATATGCGGGACTTGTTTTGTATGGTAACTTTCTTATGAAAGTTTTCTTTTTTTTTTTTTTTTTAATTAGCCCCTGAAGTATCAGTGGCCATTACTTCAACCCTAATCATTTCAAGATGTGATCCCTGCAGTTAGCTATTGAGCTGGCATGTTTGTAACTTATCTTTGCGTACCAGTTTCTTGGGGGATAGCAACTAGAGCGTGTAGCCCTCCTTCCAGCATGTTCTCCCAGGCTGCATATTTCCCAATTCCTCCTCTGTTTTTGTCTGCTTATCTTTCAGTCTTAAGGAACTTGATACGTGCAAGAAATATCTCAACAGCAGCCTTGGGGCATGGAGAGGTCGGCTGCTTTGTTTTCTGACCCAAACCTTTATACGTTTGTGTTTATATACCCCCACGCCTTACTTCCAGTGACCTGGGTCTACTTCTGGCCGTGGGTGGACTTTTTAATTCCAACACCTAGCTCCGAAAATGAATTTCTCTGTTGCTGAGTCTGGTTTTCTGACCTGTATTTCTAAGAGCCGTTTGCTTTGTTTCTGGTTCATGAAATTTAGAGCTAGTGTGATGCAGAGACCGTTGATGGGACTGCGAAGATTATAGTATGCTAGTCTGCATGTTTTTGTCTTGGCGTTTCTCAGAAGCGGGCCATTTACTAACAGAAACCATGGGTGTTTTGTTGAGATTTCTCACAAGGTTGGCTTTATCAAAGACACTGGTGGATACCAAGAGAAATCTCATTTTAACCAGGCATTGTGAGACTTGATTCCCTCCAAATCTTTGGTGCCAGTGGTGATGCTGACGTTGTGTCTTAGTTTATGTCTAGCCTTTGGCCGGTAGTGACTGTGTGCTCTGTATCAAGTTCAATGGGATCCCTGTAGGACCATCCATTTACCAGTATATTGCAAAGCCCAGGATGTCTTTGGGCTGCAGGCATTGATGGACTTCAGTGGGGGACTCCCCTGTTGTAGATAACAGCAATATAGAGCTTGGATAGGTGACCTGCAGCTCCTTTTTGAAGGTTACAAGTGTTAGGATTGAGTTGCCTGCTGGTCTGCAGTTTTGCTTAGGTGTTCAGCATCTCCTGTCACCCAACAGATCACAAAACCTATGATTTTGGTTTTGAGGAATGCTGCTTTAGAAAAGGACAAAAATCTATGAAACAAAATTAAATCTAAATATGTTTATGAACGTTTGCACAGCAGAAAGATTGTTTTAACTCTCTTTTATATGGTTGTTTAAAGAAACCCTCAGAATTCTGACTTGGCGTAGAAAAGATAGAGCTTATATCTCCAAAGTTTGGATACTGGTGTCTGGTAGGATTTTTTCTTTGCATGTGTTGTTTTGGTAAGGATTGGAAGGGTTCTAGGCTTGTGTAGTGCTAAGCATTTTATGGCACATTTAAATATCTATAATATAAATAGCTTTACCATCAGAAGGCATAAATGTCAGCCTATTGACACATTATAAAGACACAAATGGAATGTAGCCTGGCAGACCGGTGCTGGTTTTGAGATTTAATAGTACATCTGTATCATTTATCCCAGTGGGAAATAGCACAGGATGTTGCCTTGTAATTTTTTACTACTGTATAATAAAACTTAACCATAATAAATGTTGTCTAAGCAAGTAAGGCAGCAGATTCTGGATTTCATCCAGTTTCCTTTACCAGTTTTCTTAGGTTAGTTTTGCCCCCCTCCCCCAGCTTAAGACAGTGTTCAATTTCGACTGAATACGAATTGGACATGGCAAATGCATTCCACCCCTTAATTCACTGATGTTAGCATTATGTAGCATCCATTCCTCCGCAAATCATTCATATCCTAAGGTGAGCTGTCTTTGAAGGGGTTTGTTCTGTATTTCTTCAAGGATATCTTTGTGTGTTTATTGTTTTTCCAAATGCGTGTGTTATGTGAAAGTAGCCTTTTCATAAAAAATCAAGCAATGGTATTTCATCTTAGCGTTACAAGTCTTGTGAAAGGAGAAAGGAGGGCTGTAGTTGGTTTATCTTGGTTCAATTGAATTCATTCCATGTTTCCTCCCAGGTGATCATGGGACACCTTGCACATGAGATGCTCTGGGTGTAGGCTGGCTGCATGTCTTTTTTTCCAGGCTCACACTCACATTTTTGCATTGACAGATTGACCTCTAAAAACCACTGGTTACTGCTTGCCTTCTTTCTAGCAGACGTCTGCTTCATTTCTGTGCTGGGAGTGTGATGGTTCTGTTCTGCCCTGGGTGCAGAGTCTGGTCTGTCCCAAGAGAAGTCTGAGAACCACTCAGCATCCGTTTAGGTACTTCTGTGTTGCCTGAGCAGAAGGGCTTTCTGAGTGCTTTCCAACATCTGGCCAGTGATGCTCCAAGCGAAGACAAATATGAAAACATTATTCTGTGCACATGAAAGTATTGCACATTTGTAGAAAGACAATTAACATAGAAATGAGGGAGGCTTTTGATTCATCAAGTAGATTCAACAGACTGTGTCATTTCCTTGATTCTCATTTTAATTAGGATTAATCGGGTTTATCTCCTAAGGTTTTTGCTTGGAATTTACATGAAACAGAAGACTTTGGTCAGTGGTGTGCCAGCGTAATAGCCCAGACTTGAAGAAATCCAGCTGTGGCACGTATACCCAGGATTAGAATTGACAGGACCCCAGGCTCCCTCCTCCTCTCAGATTAAATGAATTACTGTTGCAGAGAACCTACTGGACCTTCTAGTACCACGGCCTGGTTGCTTGCTTCTAAAACCACTTGAGAACAGTATATTGCTTGGAAAAATCCCTGGGAAGCCAGCATGAAAGAATGGCTGCTTTCTGCTCCAAAGACACACAAAAATCTCGCTTAACCCAGCAGCCATCTGTCCCTACAGCCCCCACAACTGGGAGCTGGAGTCAGTTGAGACAAAATGAAGCTGACCTTTTTATCCACAAGCTCAATATATTTTACAGAAGCGTATGGATTTGGATGGAGTTTTCTCAGGTTCTGTTTGATAGGTTAGAAGTGGAAAATGAGGGAAGGCAGCCAGGTAGTTACATTGGAAGGAGAGCAATGTCCCAGTGGCCTCGTAGGGGGGGAACATGAAGCTGAAGTATGTGTTTTGCACAATGCAGAGCAGAAGCACAAATCCAGCATGCCATGGGTAAGAGCTGTGGTCCCAACAGTAGGCAATGTTCCATTTCTCTTCTTTTAATCATTTTTTTTGTCTCTTTCTTGTCCCACAGAGGAAAAAAAAAAATCTTCAAGAAAGTGTTACAAAATCAAATTCATCTTTCGGTTGCTAGATATATTTGTGAGTGAACAAATTTAATCTTGGAAGTTAGAGTAATTTATGAACATGATGAGTGTTTTATTGTGATTGTTTATCTTACCTGAAATAGTTGCCTTGCTATGAAGACTTACAGATAATGCATAATTTAGCTGCAGTTTGTTTTCTTAGTGGAAGGGATGTGATTGTTCCAGAGTATATGAAATGTAAATATTTTCCTATTAGTTATAGGGTCATCTATATGGGCTCTGCGACGGTATTAAGGGTAGGGCTTTACCTTCTTCTGCACTCAGATTTTAAAGATATTAGGCATATGAAGAATAAGAAAATGGGGATAGGAAGCAAAAACTGCTGAAGGGAAAATCCTACTGAAAGCCCGCAAAGATTTTCAAGCATTCAGAAATGACCTGCTCTGTTCCTGTTACACAGAAGTGTTAAAATGAGAGCAGGTGACCCCTCTACCCCAAATCATTCATCTGTTATGTCTGTGATGTATTTAGGCTGAATCCTTTCCCAGATGCTTTGGATCTGTCAGTTCCAGTGGAAATTAATGGGATTTTACCATTTGCTTTGAGGAAAGGAGGACTGGATTCTCTTTTGCTGTCTTTGGCAGGAAGGAGCAAAGAGCTTTCCTGTCTGCTGATTTTAAATATTGCATCTTTTTAAGCCTTTTTGCCAGATAGTCTAATTTGTGTTACTGCAATATACCACGCTAGAAAATTATAGAGGTTAATGTAATGTACAGCACTGTGATACACAACTATAATGGTAGACTCTAATGTTTTTTAAATGATAAACCAAAGGAATTCGTAATACGGGTTGCACCAAATTGCTTGTAATTCTTGCCAAAGATTAGTTTAGCATTGCTTTTAATATTTTATGCACTAAAGTTGTTTGCAAAGACTAAAAGCTTCTCTCACTTTACACACTAGTACTTTGTACTTTCACAGTACAGAGCATAACGAGAGCACTCTCTTTCAGAGTAATTGTATGGCAAGAAGTTCTGATGAATTCCAGTTTTACTGTCTTTGAAAGATTTTTCTAGTGATCAGTGAAAACTGTTTCAGATTTATGGTGTCATAACTGGCTTGGGTAGTTAGAAATCTTAATCTTTGATAATATCACTGGTTGCATATTAATATTTTTAAATATCTAAAACACATATGAATGACATAGTAGGTTTTGACTTTAAATGTTACCTTAGAGATTTGACTGCACATAATCCCATTAAAACAGAAGAGTACAAGATAAAATGATCCATTTGCAATTATAATTATGCATATCGAGATTGACCATTCCTTAAGAAATTGCAAGATGGGGAAGGTTGCTTGAGCAATCATATGTTGAAAGCATTGATGGAAGAATAAAGAAGGATCGATTTGTCAGTAATGTGCACAAAAAGTATAGGAAGCATTTATTTGGAAGGTGGAAGGGAGTACATGCTGAGAGATGGGCAAAAGCTGGTGCTCCATCTCCCTTGCATCTTAGGTCAGGATGATCTAAGCTTGTAGCATCCAGTGGGACTACATTTTTTACTTCTCTGAAGTGTGCCTGTCAAAACCATATGTTGAAAACCACAGAGATGTCCTCCATCAGATGGTACTCATAGTCATATTAGTAGGTGACAGCTTTGGTTTGTCACAAAGCAGGCACTTGTCCACCTTTGTCACACTGTGAATTTTTATCTGGTTACCTTGTGGGATAGTCATGTTCTAGGGATGTATAGACAATTCCTCTTTTCTTGATTCAGTGAGTAGGTGCATTGTCATCCAAGGGCTGGATACGCCTCTCTCTTGTTCTGAAAAGCATGATTTCAGATGGAGCATATACCAGGAAAAAGGCATGGGGCAGTCAGTACAGGCTGTTTTTTTTGCAGCTGATCTCTGCTTAGGTCCAAGAGGATATTGCAGGGGGAAAAGAGTCTGGGAGACGGAAAATGTTCTTTTGTATAGACTTAGCATTTTAGCAAAGCAAGGAGCTCTTTTGACCATCTTACATTTGTGAAATCCACTTAGATTTTATTTTTTTCTGTCATGGTTAGTTTTTCCAACACAGAATGTTGGAACGCTATGAATCACTTGGTCTGCTTTTGACGCTTGACAGATAAAATGTATTAGTTGGTTGACTTAGTACTGGAGAGTCAGCATGAACAGGGCTGTGGCTGAACAGTTGAGGGGATGGTTTTGTTCCAGCTCCTCCAGTGGCTCTTTGACCTTGAACAACTGCTTTTTCTTTCTGCTGTTCCTTGATTGCCTTGTCTTCTCGGAGGGTGAGCTCTCCAGGAGGGAGATTTCTTTGCACTGTGTTCTGCAAACAATGGAGTCTGAGCCTACCTACTGCCTCTAGGGGCTTCTCTAACACAAATTATAATTGTTAGCTTTAATCACTTTCATCAAAAAGCCTGGTAATGGAGGATGGCAGTGTGCAGGATTTAGAAGGATCTGTAGGTTGTGTGTTAATTAAGCCACTATAGGTGAAAGTTTCTGATTTTGTTTCATAGGACTGATGCAAGATGTTGATGGACTGATGCCGTGCTGCTCCACATGGGATTTCCATCTCCCAAAGCACCATGCTGGCTGCTTGCTCTTGCACTTGAAATGAGGCAGAAATGGGGTGCTTGGTACTACTTCCCCAGCCTCCTGTCAGATGTCTAAACCTTGGTGTGGCTTTCTGCAGGTCCCTGTGCCATTAGAGTTAATGGCTGCCTGGGCATTTGGCTTTGCAGCAATACAGCAGCTCAAGGGTGAGCCATCCCCTCTCGATGGATTCTCTTCCCAGCCGTTGCTGTAGCTGAACAGACAGTGTTTATCGTTGCTCTCCCTAATAGCAGCTTCTGTTTTGGCACGGAGGTTGAGCAGCGCGCTGGCGTGCAGATTAATTGCCCTTCTTTTGGCATCTAGTGAGGCTGAGCACACACCGCCCATGGCCTGTGCGGGCGGATGTGTCACTCGGTGCTGGGGGTTTCAGGGTGAATCAGGTTAGCAAAGTGGCGTGGAGCACAGTGGAAGAAAACTAAAGCGATCTCCTGTTGCGTAGGGGACAGGTGCTGCGAGACGGTGAACTTTAATAGGGAGTCACAAATGAAGCTACACCTCCCTTAATACATTTATTCTATGTTTTAGGGCATCAGCTAACTAAATTCCTGTAGTTCCTGCTGTGCACCTACTGCTAGTCAGTGCTGTCTCTCTAGCAAGTATTTTGCTAAGTCTTTGCTGTGCTGAAATCCATATATTATTCCCTTCTGTGATTAAAATAAGAGCAAGAATTCCCCAAATTACATTTGAAATCTGCATAAAAATAGCATATGGCAGAGGCCAATTCAAGGTTATACATTTGGCATTTGGGGAGGGAAACCAAGAAAGATTTACCAGCCAGTACGCTCACATTATGATAAAATAATGGTAAGCTGGGAGGAGAGCATGTACTGCATCCTTAAAATGGCACAGTAGAGCCATAAACCACTATAAGTTGTGCTATCTCTAGCCCTTTATGCTCCAAGCAGAAGTTAAATCCAGGGTCTCATAAATGAAACAAAGATCTCATCTTAATTTCATTTAAAAAGCTGTTGCAAGGTAATGGGTAACAAACATTAACTTTGTCAGCCTAGGGAAACCACCATTTCTGCTCCTTACTGCTGCCATCAATTCGGTTATTCTCCAAAAGCTTCTCAGAGTAAGGTGGAGTTTTTGCTATAAAATACAAGCAGAATAGTCCAAACAAATGGGACTTTTCCTCGAAGTAAAGCATATGAATGCCCTCACGAGGTGTTGCCTGGTCTGCTCTACACTTCTGAAACTGTTGTGTTTTTTTTTTTACTGTAACTGTGTACATTTGATCAAAATCCAAGGCTGCAAACAGCTTACATCTGGGGAGTTTTTCATTTGTACAATGAGAAATAATAGCCAGTTCTACCCTGAGTTTGTCTGTAAATTTCTTAGATGGCACAAAACCTGTTTATTGCTTACAGAGGCAGTTTTGCTGACAGATGGACCTGGAAAAGGTCTCTTTCTTTCTTCCAGAGCATCCATTCGTGCCTATTATAGAGAAATCATTCAGAAAGTGGCATGTGTGCTGGACTCTCAGGCCTTGTTTTAAGTTTTAATTTACTTGTCTGAATTCCAGGGTTACTGAAAGCGTGTGATTGCTCCTTTAGTACGTAAATAAGATTAATTATGCACTGGGGACTGGTGCCTCAGCAGTACGAGCTCCTTCTCTTTCCTGCTCCCACAGGACTGTTTCTCAAAGTATGTGTAGTACTGGGGTGAAAAGCAATTCTCTTTGGGGCATTGAAGATTAAAGCAGGACCATTCTGGGTCAGCTGTGTTAAAACCAGAGCCTTTGGGCTGCTTTTTTGGCCTACAGATTTCTTAGGCTATGAGCTGGCCTGGCTGTGGTGTAGGGACAACAGCAAAGGAAGGAGCAGGGGGAGAGCTGTCCCAGTAAGGAAAGTCTCAGGGACCAGATGCTATTCACGAGTCCTTGGGAACAACTGGACTCAACGCTGGATCCTTTTGTATATGGGCTCTGCAAATGTTAACCTTCTTGCCATTTTAATATGCTTCTTCCAAATTATATAACTTTTCTTGGAAACAAACAGGACAGGAGAAGTCATTGCTGTTTCACTTCCATGGATTTTTTATGTTTTAATTGCTTAAATGGAACTGGGTGGCATCCCAGGGTCCTATGCCATCCAGCTTGACTCTGGCAAAACCAAAGTTTCATATGTGGTAACCCCAGCTATGAAGGAGCAGTGTTTAATGTGTAAATAGTTGCACTAAACCCAGTGCCTACAGAAGGCTGACCTGGATCCATGCATTTCATGCTTTTATCAATTAATGTTACATTTAGGGTGAAGCACAACACTTAGAAGAAAATACTGAAAACATAAGGGGATGAAGTTTATCATATAACTGCTGAAAAACAGCGATCCTTACAGTTATTATTTATGTTCTTTTCAAACCAGATATTTCAAGTGCAACAGCCATCTAAACTATCTAAAATATATGATAAATCCTCAAGTGTAACAGTAGTTTATCAAGATCACATTGGAGTCTGTTATAGCGGAGAAATACTCGTGTATGTGCATCTGTATTTGCTTGCTACCTGTATATCTCTTTTTTTTTTAAGTGGTTGGCAAGGGTAGCCTTTGGTAGTTGCATGCTATTTTTGTTTTCATATTCAGAGATATGCTGCATAGAGATTAAAAAAAAAAATGTACACAGGCTTTCAAAAAGCAAATCTGTTGTCCAAAAACATTTGTTCATTGCTTCATCCTCTACTACAGAGGAAGTTTATAAATTTCTGTACAGCAAAAAGTTCATGAGTGCCTAATAAATCCTCAGGGGCAAGTATAAATGTTTTTTTAATTATTTTTTCTCTTTGTTTCCAGAAATGCTGAATTCAGTACTCTGCAAAAATAGCGTATGGATTTTCAGCACCTGAAGAACAAGAAAAGGTAATTACTTCATCTTATGCTCTACTACTATTTGTTAGCCATGCTAAAATATTAAACCACTCAATCATGTCACTGCAGTACTGTCTCTGTATGTGGATTGTGTATATTTTCAGTTACACACTCACAGTTTCCTGAAAATATTCTTTTATAGGAAGGGAACAGGGAAACAAAAGCAGGAAAACATAAAATACTGAAGTAAAATGATACAGAATGGTACACTATGAAATTTTTCAGCATGTGTACGTGTTAAGCAATTCTAAGAGGGGAGGAGAATGAAGGTTTAGGTGTACTAATGGAAAATGCTTAGGAACTCTCAGCATTTGCAAGCTTGCCTCAGACAGCCTTATAGCACAGCAGGCAAGCATGGCAGGAGGCACAGCATTCATCACTGCAGCAGTGTGATGTTCTGGTGACCAAGTCACCTGTGGGTGATGTATCCTATACTGGAGGTTGTAGACCTGCTGCCACCTGTGAGCCCACCTCCTGCAGCCAAGGGCCCTGATCCTCTTGGGTCGTGACATTTTGCTTGAGCACTGAAGCTCAACAGGGCTGTTGCTCTGTTGCCAGTGTTAAACAAAATGCTATTCATCAAACTTTCATGAGCCACTTTACCAGGGGCTGCATCTTGAAAGACGAGGCTCTGGAAAGCAGCGACGAAAGCAATGCTGCTTTGTGTTGCTACCATCTCATGTATTTTGTTTCATCTTTTTTCCAAGGCTGAGAAACAAGCACGTCTGCAGGACCTTGTGTGCTTTTGCACTTTGCTCCTTTCCGGAGACAAATGACATACAAGTTGAACAAGAAGGGCATGGCCGTGTTGTAGAATTGTAGTCATGTTACAGCTGGTACATCCTTCCAGCTGTATAGCTGTAGTAATTTCAGTGTGAGATGTGTACGCTTAGATGCCACAGCATGGAGAACAAAGGAAGTATGTAGCATGAAGGTCTAAAATTCTGAGTATTAAAAAGCTAGCATGTGGAGATGCAACGACACAAAGGTGAAGTGACACGGAGAGCAAAAGCAAGGAATGTTGGGGGATCAAGAATGTTTATGTATGAACTGCTACCATGTTCTTAGAAGACACAACATCGTTTTGGGTTGAAAAATGCATGTGAGTGACATCTTGTGTTCACTTTGTCTGCAATACTTTGCTGCCAGTAATTAGAGTGATCATTTTAGAGGCAGCAGTAAACAAAGAGGGAAAACACAAATCAGAGAAGTTGATAGATGCCATCTTCTTCATGTATCAGGCTTTGGAAGCCTGTCTTCCTTCTCAACAAATGGAAATGCTGTCAGTTCTCAGGAAGTGTGTAGGAACACAATTAAAGGGCCTAGAATCACAGAATTATTAAGGTTGGAAAAAATCACTAAGATCATCTACTCCAACCATCAGCCCATCACCACCATGACCAGTAAAACACATCAATAAGTGCCATATGTACCCTTTTCTTAAAAGGCTTGAGGGTAAATGTTGTCAACTAATACCCACTTCTTGCTCTCATTCTTGCCTATCTTCTGTGATGGACTCTGTGTGCATCAGTTTAGTTTAATACAAAATTATAACAGGAGAGAAAAAACAGGAGACTGAAGGAGAAGCTCTAGGATTAAATAAACTTTTGATTAAAATACACTAAGATTTTATAAACCATGCTCCCCTGGTGTATTGTCATCATAGTGTTTTGAATTCCCTTCTACATGATGATAAATGCGACTCTTTTTGTTGGATACTTCCACTGGGATTTACAGTCTCATGTAATGCTCTGTAATATGTTGTGTTACCATTGCCAGCTTGCTTGTCTGTCCTGGGACTGTTATGTGTGGGCATTTAATGTGTGTGGAAACTGTAGGATAAATGTAATGGGGGCTCAAACAATTCATTGCTCTAACCATAGCATTATTTTATCCATGTCAAAAACAAATTCAAAAATGCAATTTCTTTAAAATCATTAATTTCAAAAAGGAAGTAATAAGATTTTTTAAAATTTTTTACATTTTGCTGCCTAGGTATCCTGCAGATTACAGCAAAATGCTGTGTGTTGGCAAAGAGAAGGACTGTGCAGCACTGTGCAGTTCACTGTTACTTTGATTGCTTGGTTTTCTTCCACAAAAAAAGTGTAAGATTGGACTCCAAGTTATTTGAGCAATTTTAAATTTCAGCAAATCCAATCCTCAGTGTTTATTTTTGCTTTTGGTACAATTTTAAGGAGAATTCTGAGAAATCTGTATTTCTCAAGCAAGAAAGAAACTATATTTCCAGATTCATCATGGCTAAGTGCTTTCCAAGGACTTGGAATGAAACTCCCTGTACTTCAATTCCGCGTGGCTCAAACACAGGAATTATTCCCAGAGGGTTTCTTAAGAGCTATAGACATTGTTTTAACGTCTAAATATAAGCAATATCATAAGTAGGTAAGGCTATGTACGTTGCAAAGTAATGGCCGCTTACATTGTTGTGTTTGATCAAGGTGTTATTTTTATCAACCGCTCGTGTTCTCTGTGGTCAGGTGGCCACACACAGTTTCTTTCAGCCTGCGAAAGGGATCCCACAGAGCCGTTTAGCTCTGTCATCTGAATGAGCAGGCAGCTGTGAGCTCCGTGATTCTTCCAGACGTGGTTCAGCAGTGTCCTTCCATCTGGTGCAGTGTGTTGCAGTGGCCAGGCAGATACTTGTCAGATGCTTGTGCTGTTTTCATTATATTGAATAGATGCCAGCTTCTCTGTGTGTGCTATACTTTGGAAAAGATGTTGCCCCATAGTCTGGGAGAGGTGACATCTATGTGGGTATCCATCCTTGTGGAATAGGAGTTGGGGATTTTTTGCTGGCAAGGATGGATTTTGCACCATGTGAGGGTCTGCCATCATCTTGTCTCAGCTGTTAGCGTCAGCCTGAACTTTTAGAAATTGAGAGTTTATTTTCATTCTCTGCATACCCAGGCCAAAGTAAGAGATCCCAAGGCTCAAGGGCATCCGTAGCACTCTTTTCTTTTGTACTCGGTGCCTTTTTCTCTTTTTTAAATGGCTGGCCATGACATTAAGATTTCTAATTAATTTAGAAACCACAGGCAGTTGAAGAGAGTGAGCAATGTAATAACTGGGCTATGGGGCAGAGTAAAAGCACATCAATTATTCAGGCAGTCACTGCTGCTTATTCCCTTCCCGGAGCTGTGCTGGCTGTCAGTGTGTGTCAGCTATGCCACTAATGCCCTTCAGAATTTACATGCATAAACAGTGGCCTTTTAAAATCTGTGTGAGGATAACTTCAGCCTTTCGAATGATGGCTGCCAGCGCAGCAAGGAAAGTGTGCTCTGTCTGGCAAATGCTCAGGGCCCCGTCCGGTATTTTGGGTGCCTTGTTAAGAATGGGGATCTTGGCAGTGCATCTGCCGGAAGCCTTTGGGGCAGACTTGTTCCTCAGAAAGGTGAGGGGCAGTCTGAGCCATGGGAAGAAAGAAACAGTCTTGGTTTAAAATGCAGATCATGGCTGAGAGCCCTCTCTCTGAGCCAGAGAAGAGCAACATCTCTAACATATCTTTCTTTCCTGCTATTTCTGTGAAATCCCGATGCAAAGATGTCCCAGGTGGCTCTTGGGCTGGATGAACCCAGTGTACTTGCACTGTGTGTACAAATCTCAGAAAGCAAAGAAGACTCCTAGCCAAAGGTGGTCCTTCCTCCACCTCCTCTTCCTCACTGTCATGGCTATTTCACATTCAGAGCTTTAACTTAGTGGTTTGAAAATAAGGACTAGGGGCTCCATTGGATTTTCTGCTGTGGGCTCCAGGCAGAGCAAGCATAAAGCCTTGTTTTGCTGGCTGGCCTGTCTGTGCCTGCTGCTCGAGGCATCCACCTTGCTTTCTAGAAAGTGAACTGATTTGTGAAGGCGACGATAGAAAATGAGCCTTGCTAATTATGTGTTGTGATGGTGAAATGACCGGCTTCAGTTTGGAAAGCGCTGGCTGTAATTAACAGTGAAAGGCTTTATTCTCTGATCTGTGCAGCCATTTATGAATCACTTCTCCCCACGGAAACTTTTAAATCTGTCTCACTGGGGAGCCTGAGGAGGAACAGGTAAAATGGATTTGCTTTAATAGCTGTGGTTGTAACTTAAACACTTGAAATGATATTAAGCATCTTTCTCCATTAGCATTTCATGTTGATCCTGATGATATACCAGCCGAGGCTAAGACAGGATCAGCATTCATTAAATGGAAGAAACTAAACTCTGCAGACAAACACTCTGGCTAAATGGGGCCTTCAGTGCACTGAGAACAAGAATGCAATTAGCTGAAATGTTTGTTTACAAAATCTAATTCCTGGGGAGTATCTACTCAGATTGTTGCTTCCATTTGTTGGGTTGTGCTTGTTGCCAGGGCTTGCAGTCTTTGTAAAGCTCGGCTGCAGCACATACATAATGGATTGGCTAAATGTGGACAAAGCTGAAGAGCATCAGCTCTATGAGCAGGTGCTTCAGTGATGTACATCTCCCAGACACCTACAAGAGCCCTCGGGCCTGGGAAGCCCCTTCACAAGAGGCTTTGGCTTCATTCCTCGCTTCTATTTCTGTGGTGATGGACATCCTAGCATACCAATTGCCAATCTCTTGTACAACTTGTTATGGAGCTATTGGTGTGCCAGAATTTATTTGTACATTCCCCCAGTGTATTTTGCAGTTATTTGTTGCAGTCAGTAGTCTAATAGTTATGAGATGTTCTAGTTATTAAATGGTAGACTGAAAAAAAGCTGGAAATTGTGTAGCACTGAGTATTGTTGTCAGTCTGTCCCCATCCCCCATGTGAACCCTCAACCAGGGAAATAACAGATAAACTCCAGCTGAGTAAGGATGTGTCTTTCTGAAGGTACTGGCATGAAGAGCTTTGCCACCTCCTCTCTTGTTGGCTGAGAATCTTGGGCAGCCTTGGAATGTAATTTAGCTCATCTGCTATAGTGAGTCAAAAATGCAACTTCTCCTCTGGTTACAGAAGGAATAAGAGAGTTGCTTTTATTATTATTAATGATTATGATGATTATTTATTTTTACACTAAATTCAGGCTGATAACATAGTTAAAAGGCTATATTTTGGTGAAGGAAGAGACATGAGAAAACTATTATAAGAAAATGTAAACATGGCTTGTGGGAGCCAGATGAGAAAACTGATCCTGACAAGAATAAAATGGCTCACGCCACTTTTAATATTGGTTATGCATGAAGGGAAGGGAGAGCGAGTGCTGAGGCTCTTCATTCTGTGCCCGTGCCTAGGTGATGAACTACCACTGGTGGGTTTGATTTGTTGCTGCACAGGGTTTGTGGCGTGTAAGGGATCAGATGTTCCGAGCATGTGTTGATACCAACAAAATAGCACGTATTAATTTTAGAGGATGTAATAAAGCATTACTTTGCACGCTAGGATGAAATGCTGCAATATTTATTAGCTCATTTACTTCATGCTATGGCGCTCTACTTTCTTTGCAGTTATTTCTTGTGGCTTCCTTTCTGATAAATAGGGTGTCTGGACTTGTTCATCAGGTGACATTGGGCATGTAAGCATTTCCTGGACACATTTGCCTCATGTGTCTGGTGGCAAACATTAAACAGTTACCAGAATAATACAATTTCCTTCCCATTTGCTGAATACAGGATATTAATGGAATAGTCGGTGTAATCTGTTCGGCGATGGCTTATAGGCATGTTAAATGATGGGGAACAGACTAATGAAGACCATCCTATTGATGGATAAGGGTGACAATTTACCAACCCCAGAGTAATTGAAATAAAACAAAGCTGCTTTTGCCTAATCTGCAGAGCAGCAGGCGACACACGGGTGTTTAGCAGCGTGTCTGGAAGGTGATCATGGTGTGTGGGTCTTGGGAGGACACCAAGCCCTAAAAATCCTTTGCTGTTAAACCAGAGGACCATCTCTGTGTAGTTAACGTGGATCCCACTGGTCCTGTTGCAGTAATGTCTCCTTCTCTCCCAAGAGCAGAGTAGGGAAGCCAGGCTGGAGCAAGGCAGGGACATTTTGCAAGATGGTTGCCCTAACTGCCTGCAGCAGTCAGTCAGAACTGTATGCAGGAATTTGCTGCACTGGCACCAGGTTTTCAACTTCTGCTGGTAATGCTAACCCAAGGAGGCACAGCCAGACCTTCTCTGCTTGGGCGAGTGCTTCTTGCTAGAGGCTGCTCGGGTGTCCCCTGGGATCTAATGCTAATGCAGCATTAAAACACTGCTTTTTCAGTGTAAATACTGGAGCCGACAAATGCTGTCTTTAATTTGTGAGAACTGTTCCCAGTATTATGCACTTGCATATGCCTGGGAGTCTATTCTCAAGACTCTGCATGGGTCTGTCTCCTATGAAAGCTAACTGTCCTGTTAGGAGAAGATCCTGCTACTTTAATAAGATACATATATTTGTGTCACAGGTAGGTTTTTGCTGAGGTAATAGAAGAAATCCTGAGCGGTGGCAAATAAAGTTTGAAGTATATTGTGCTTTCCCGTCCTTTCATCTCCCCTCTCTTGTGCCCTTCTTCCTTCCCACTCCTTCCTCTTCTGGCACTAGGAAGGGAGGTGTCTTCCCACCCCTTCTGGCATTCCACGTTGCATATAATCTTCATCTCTTCTGTGCTTCCACAGGCAGTTGCACTGCTATTAAAATCTAGGCCTTGAGGTTTTCTTACTAGTGTGATTTGAATTAAGTCTAATTTAGACCAAAGTTTTAAGAGCTGTCTCCCCCCTCCTTCCCATGCAAAATAAATTGGAGAGTTTAAATGCACTGTGTCTGGCTTGGAGGCATTTCCCTGTGGTTTATTACTTCGCTTTTATTGATAGGCCGTGTTTGCTCTCACACAAACTGATTAATTTGAACTTGATGATTTGTTTCACAGAAGTAGTTTGCACAGGGATGAAGGCCAAATTAAGGCTTTTTATGGGGTGGAAACTTGAGTTCCTATAGACTTCTTCAGATCATGTTTCTGCATCCTGCAAAGTTTGTAGAAACTCAGATAAAGTGGCCCTTGGCACATGTGTGAGGAAACCTGTTTAAGTAGCTGTTGGAAGATAAGTTAAATCACTGATGGCTTTTGAAAATTTCAGAATGTCCTGCTGAAGCAAAACGGAGCATTTTTAAAGGGATCTGATTATTATTCTTAATTTCCAAAAATAAGAACAAAATGGTAAGAATCAATCCAATTATATTAGAATATGAAGGTATGCAAAGTACAGAAGCATTAGATATGTATTTCTTCACTAGAAATACACCCCCAAGGAATCATTCTATTTATAAGATGAACTTAGTATTATGATAATGCAAAAGAAGTCTATAATTTATAGTTCCAAGTGGAGATGAAGAAATTTAATGTGTCACCTTCTCTATTCATTACCCCAGCAGTCAAGACTAACAGACTGTTCCTTCACCTTTGCTGTCAATCATTTAGATAGACCAATTATGGATTCTGTTAAAAATATATATATTAAAAGGGAAAATGCAGCTGGAAAAGGTTCAACATACTAAATTAAAAACAAAAACAAAAAACAAAAACAACAACAAAAATTAGGTCTGCGAAGGGCATATTTAGTGCCACACTTAGAGATTCATGGCCCATACTTTCCAACTATTACTCTGGCAATCATGAAGACCTGACTTGACTCTTGAGTGTTTTTGTGTTAGAAGAGAGCTGGTGACAACTGACAGTCGCTTGCTCTACCATTTAGAACCAGTCATTGACTGATGGTTTGGAAATATGAATTGGGAGGAGGTGAAAGATTAGGTCTTAAGTTGATATTTGGACCATGGCTTTGTGGAACTTTTCACAGATACTGAAGCATAAGCATTCTGTCTGAGTTGAGATGGGTGTTAATTTTAATCAACAGTTTTGAGTTTTGAGCCTTTGGGTCTCTGGTGCAGCCCTTCTTTAGCACTGAATTTAAAGGGTACTGTTTCTTTTTAAGATGTGGGATATAATTGTGTTGACCTCTGTTTCTCCACTACTAAATATTCAACATGCTCCAAAAAATCCGCGGAACTGGAAGTGGAAAATCAAATTCCTTATTGAGATGCATAAATAGTCATGGATTTAGTAATCTTGTTTTAAAGCAGCTGCATTCCTTTGGGGTAAGTTTATTATGACAAAATATACATGGCCAAACTTAAATATATTTAACTTAATATGATCAGACTGATTTGGAGCAGAGGTAGGTCAACACTAAGTGCTTTTGAAAATCTCATCCAGGCTCTCTAGAGATTGAGGCTACAAGTGCAGAACATCAGCCTAAGTCATGCTGAAGAGGCAGAAGGGATGTTTCTTAGTGGAGAGAGGCTTCGGTAGGAAAGCAAGAGCTCAAAACAGACCAGAGGGGTAGGAAAGAGCTACAGTCAAATAGGAAAATATCCAGCTTTGCCTCAGGCATGAGTTGCTGGGGCTTCAAAGTTAAGCCATTTGTTTGCATCTATAATTTGGTGCTACCTATGGTGTGTGTATGGGCGGAATTCCTAGTTTCGGGTGGGTAAGGCATTGCCTTTGCCTGTGATGTGTGCAGCTGTACAGGGAAGGGAATACAGATCAGAGGCTTTGGGTTGCCAGCTGCTGGTTTACCTCTTTGGTTTTGTCTTCTGGCAGAAGGAAGGTTGTTGCAAAGTCCATGTCCTTGGGATTTGTAACACACAGTGAAATATCGTATGGTAACTCCTTTCCAGTGCAGTTTTTTTTTCATATTATTTCTTAAAGCACATTACTATCTTAGCTATATGCCTGAATAGAGTCTTTCCATTGAACATGGAGGAAAAACTTGAGGGATGTTCTGTTGTCTCTGAGTAGCACATATAGATGGATTAGCCAAGGATTTGGGAACATGAGGTCTAGTGAAAGCTGTGGAAAGAGGGTCAGCGTTCTTTGTATGTGTGGCTTCTTTCTGAAATAAATGTGATTGTGATACTTTGAAGTGTCCTCCAGGATCTGAATTTGCCTCCTAAATTATGTGGATGTGATACAAGGTGTGTGTGTGTATGCAGGCTGCTGGTGCCTTCTCCCTACTCAACAGCAGTTGTGGGATTTCAGACCCCCCAGAGGAAGGCAGCCTTGCCAAGCTCCATAATATTTAGAGAGTTGCTTTGTCTCTCCTTTTAACTGTTGTGTTTTATTCAAGCGACAGTCTGATTTGCTGATGAAACTTTCTCTCAGGTATAAGCAACAACTTTAGCCCTTAAAATGCAGCAGTGTGAGGCTTTTTGAAACAGCACATAGCTGCTTTCTGCACAAAACTATGTGAGTTGAACCTCCTGGCTTCATTACTGTGTCAGTGATTGTATAGAGGAGCGCACACATCTCAGTAAGTGGATCTACGCCTATGGAATTTTTTCCATTTGCATGTTCGTAGTACTGTGTGGAGCCTGACAGCATGTATGTGTCTGGGGGCTGGGCCTGGTGCCTATGTGCCCCATCCCTGCACAAGCCCAACCATATACAAGTAAAGGCTGGGAAGGAAGCAGCACATGGACTAAACAGTTGGGGTGGGCCAACGTAAGAGCAAGATGGTTCTGCTGAGTGTAATGTATAGAAGTCACAGAATGCCAGCTGGCTAATCATTTTTGAATGATTTGTAGGTATCAAAGCAGAAGTGAGTTTTAAGGAGATATGAAGGAGAGCGTTGTTGTGACTCTGCAGATTTGTAGTTTTTACCTGCAGAAAGAATGATTCTGAAAAAGTGTGAAGGTTACTGCTACCATGCCGTTCTTCTACTTATTTTTGTATTTTTATTACATATATTTTTATATGTATTTTTTCTTTCTTTTTGTCCTGTTCTTTTTTCTTCACAGAACCTTTCTAATGAGGCTGGATGATGGTGAGCCTCAATGTTGTGCTTCAAATGCCAGTTTTTAAACCAGCTGAGAATCCGGCCTGATGTTTAGCACTCACTTGGTACTTTCATCTTCAAAGCACTGTGCAAACATTAATTAATTCTGCTGGGGTGCTTGCAGGAAAGTGATGTTGGAATAGCTATGCAGGCTGTGAAGCAGGGAGAGATGAGACAGACAGTATTCTGGGGCTTCAGGTGTGTGTGTGTGTATACGTATGTATGCATGTATATATATACACTTGCATAATTCTACTAAGGGCTCCACAGCAAGTGGTTTAATGGCAGCAAAGCTTCTAGATGCTGTTTTTAGTACCACGTGGGTGCTCAATACTCCAAAAGGAAGATTGATATCCCTGCATCTGCAGCCCTACCCTGGTGTTTCTCTGGGAATCAGGTAGGTTCAGGCTGCAGACAGGTACCTCAGGGGCCAGATGAGTGCTGTGCAGGTGCTAGGTGCTGAGACAAAGGCTGTGTAGAAGCCAGGAGTGCTGTTGCATGCTTTTCACAGGGAAAAAATCTCATGAATATATTAATTGCTTGCAGTACATGCAGATTTGGGATTTTCACAGATGCTATGCTTTTTGCATATTCAAAAATAATTTTGCTTGTGCAGACACTGGCTTTGGTAAGAGTGAAGAAGAAGCAGGGTCAGTTTGCAATGTTACTGCATAAAGTTGCTTCTTTCAGGCCTTGGCTGGCAGAAAGGACCGTGCTGAAACCTGTAATTTGCTGTTTATCATAGCTGTGTAAACAGCCTTTTGTATGGGGCATGCAAACCTGACGGGAGAAGATGAGGATGCCTTAGCATTCTTGGCCACCAGTTTTGCACAGGTAGAGCAGTAACAACCCACACCACATGTAGCATGGGTCAATTCATACTGTCCATATCGTGCCCAGAGCATTATTCAGTGGTTTTATTGGGGTGTAACACTGAAATCTACTCAAGCAGTCATTATATCCTTAAAAGGGACTTTTTAATAATGACAGGTACTGATGCCAGGTAGCTAACAGTGAACCACAAAAATATGTCATTTGACTTATGCTTTGTCACTCAGTTCCAGGTCAAAATGGATGTTTTGTTCGTAAGTTGTTTTTGTTTGTTTTTTTTTTCTTTTCAAGTCTTTCAAGGGCCATGGGATAGCCGATAGGGTTTGCTTGAGGGGGACTGAGCTGGTGTTTCAGAGACAGCCTGAGGGTAGGAGTGAGGAGGGGGAGGTGGGCAATGCATCAACAAGCTGCACTTGGAGCTCTCTGAGTCTTGGCTGTACCCCAGCTCTTGACATGAGGAAATTTGTTGGCAAACATGGGGGGCAAAAAGGGCAAGAAGCTGCGGGAGACCCGTATAGACTCATGCAGGCAGATCTGCTGCCCAGCTGGGATGTGTTGATTCATGACCAGCAGCAAGTGTGTTTCTACCCTTTCCTGAGAGCTGCTTATTTTTTTGGAGAAGGTCTTTTTGAGTGATTTTCCTTGCTGAGTTGTGTGGTTAACTCACAGCCTTTGGGAGTAAGGGATCATGATACGGTTGTGATGCAAAGATAGCCCTTTGCACACAGGTTTCCAGCTGCCAGGAATTATTTGAAAGAGATGCTATCCTGAAAAGCACTTATAAGCCCTCACAACGAAACTGCCAAGGGTTGGCCTTTAGATTATTCAACCACAAAGGGAAAAAGAGATGTGCGTGAATTTTGTTGGAATTGCCTCCATGTTTCCTTCCTTCCCGGCCTGCAATTAGTTGTTATTAAAGTGGTAAGTGTGCAAGCTCTGATGGGGACCAAAAAGGAAGTCAGAGGGAAGTGTGATGTTAGAAAGTAGCATAGCTGTAAAGAGATCTTGATTTTTGGATGTCTGCTGCAGATTGAATGCAAATCTGTGCTCTGGTCTAAAAGCTGGAGGCTAGACCTGTCTTAATATTGAGTGAAAACAGGTCTTTGAACAAAAGGCAGATTCAGGTTGACATAATGGGAACTGGGTTTTGACTTGACTTCGCTGACCTTGCTCAGATGGTGAGGGCTGGGGAAGCTTTAAACTTCTTGAACAGCTAATTTAATAATGTGATGGCAATGCTTAGAAGCTGTGCAAATGGGTTTAGAAAAATACACATTTCTTTCAGGTTTGGGGAAATAGGTAGATAAAAAATTCCGGACTACATGCAGATGTGCTTTCAGTGTGATATGTAGTTGCCTACTGATAGTTTTCTGAATTTATGTATCAAGTTGTTTGTTTCAGAAGCAGAGGAAAGTGAGAGCATGACTGAGGCAGTAACATTGCCAGCTTGCATTGTCTATTCATTTAAGATAAGAAAATTATATGTAGAGCAGTGGTAGCATAGTCATGTTGCACAGTTTTGACTTCCTATACTTTCTGTGGGTTCAGTAGATTAATGCACTCAGAAATATTTTCTTCTGAACCTCGAGATACTACCATGACTAGGTTTGCATGAAAGGCCAGTCTGGATCTCTTAAGGCTTGCAAGATATGTTTATATGAAATTTTAGCGTTCCATCTTATTTTGTTATCTTGAGAGTGAAAAAATAAACTTAATGAACCTAGATCAGACAGATTTGTGATGAAGTCCCAGAGAAGAGAGAGGATTTGCAAGTAGCTGCGTGATTTTAATTTTATGGGCCCCTGTTGTTCAACATTTTCTTCAGAGTAACTAAGAGTTGCATTAAATATTAAACAAACGGTGTGATGATTCATAAAGAGGGTCATGAGCTCCATATGTGAGTGAGAAATTTAATCTCCAGCTGGTTTCGCTATAATCCATGTCATATGTCCAGGATCAGAGAACTCCAGTGTCTTCGAATAATTAGCTAGTGATCAAAACAGAAGAAATTCCATTGAAACAATTTTCTCCTAGAAAAGACTGTCTCTTCAAAACAAAATTGGTTGTTAAAGCTCATCAGCTTTAATGGCAGTTTCTTCTAAGTGGAAATAAGACAAAAATAATTTTTAAAATGTTCTAATATCGTCTTCTTGATACTTGCAGAATTGATAATAATTTTAGTATGGAATGGCTTTCTTCAGAGTTTTGACTTACTTTGTTTTAATGGGAAAAGAGAAATATGAGGCTTTTTCTTTTCATCTAATGCAACTTATTTTAATTAGCTTAAAATGTCTTTCTTTTTAGAATGTTGTTTCACCAAAAGGGAAAACTTGATTAGCTTTTTCTGATATCTCTCTATATTTTTAATTTTGGTTTAGGGAAAAAAAAAAAAAAAAAAAAAAAAAAAAAAGAGAATCTGAGGATGTTTTCTTTGGATTAGAAAATTAGTCTTTCTGCTCTGCCTCTTGGAGTCCAGTAAAAATACCTGTTAGCTATTGGTCCAGGCCTTGCAGAGATCCCATCCTCTTTGCATGCCAATCACAAGGCTATGTTGAGAGGGTACCACATGAAATAAAAAGTTACTTATCCTTTATCGCAGCCTCTCACAAAACAAAAGGGTTGGGTTTTGCTGATGGCTTATTTTGGCAGTCAAATGTGGAGCTGGTAAAAGATGGAAATTCTGCACATGGTCACTGAAAGATCATTGCAGTGAGTAAGAAATTTGCATGAGGTGTCCTTGAATAATCACAGCCTTGGAGTTTACATCTTGGCTCAGTTGCATCTTGAACTACATAAGGTTTTTTTGAGGGGCATGTGGAAACTGTGTGTTCAGTCTGCACCTGAGAAGTACCATGGAGATGGAGGAGGTACAGGTTCTGAAGCAGCAAGGTATGTTAGGTTGTACTGAGCTGTCTTTCAGGAGAGATGCTGCATTCAGCAGCATTGGTCAGACTGTGAAGCAGATCATTACACATGCTTAAATGTAAGAAATGTGCATATGGATGCCTGCAGAATTTGTGTCTTAACACTATATACCTCTGACAGTACAGTTGTCTTGTCTCTTATGGATGAGAGCTGTTTCTTGATGTCTGGCTTTGTACAGAATTACGCTTCCTGTGCTGGGATGGGAGTGGTGTACAGGAGCTCTTGGAATGGGAGCCGTGCTCACTAATGCAGCCTAACAGTTGTGGCAGGACTGTCAGTGTGAGATCAGCTCAGCTGGCTTTGTCTGGCTATAAAAAGCTCCACTGGTGGAGATGTTAGCATCTTTCTGATGTCCTGTGCCAGGGCACTAAATGCTGAAGGAAATGCGTAGACCTGAATTAGTTGTGGGGGTTAAAAAAAATAAAAAAATAAAAAAATCTAATGAATATATGTGTGTGTGTGTGTATGTATGTATATGTGTATAAATATATATATATATATAAATCTACTTAACTGATGTTAAAAACACACAATTAGGGAAGTATGCAAATTGTAACACAAGCAGAAGTTTGATATGTAATTGTAAATTAGACAGACAGCTGCAGGATATCGGTAGACATATGGCAGGAATGTAAATAGTTTGCTTGCACTTTAGTGATGTCCTAGAAAGCTATGTGTAAACTTTCTGAAGTGAAGAGAGAAAAGAGATTTTTCAAAAGAAATAATCAGTAATAATCTGTGTCCCTCTGGAAGGAGAAAGTTTTATTTTTGCACTTGATTAGAATGCAGCCTCTAATCAGCCAGTATTTTCTTATTTGGCTGCTGCGTAGCGAGCAATCTTGGGAAGGCGCTGATTACATTTTACTGCTGGAGCGGTTGCAGAGCAGAGCTAGCTCCTCCATAGGACCTGCCTGCTGGTTTCAGCATAACCCCGTGGCAGATGCTCTGTGTCTACCAAGATTTAGGAAAGACGACAAAGAGAAGGATAAACACTTGAGTAATTCAAGAGTGAGTGTCAGTTCCAGAACATAAATTCATGTGTCAGTGGCCCAGACTCTTCATTCTAAGCTTTGGGAAATCTCTCACCAAACCAAAGGCAAGACTCGCTTGCATACCAGCTGTAGAGTAAGTGCTACGTATAGGGGCATTTAGAATATCATATTGGGATGCAGTACTCCAATGTGTTAATTCTGGATTATTTTGCAAGCCTGTCTAGATAATTAATGTTCTCTTGGTAATAGTTGGCCATCATACATTTTGGTTTGCATACGGTGATGCTATCAAGGCCATACGAATTCAGTCTCATAAGGGCTAATGTTGATTCTCATATTATCAAGGTAAAGCCCGTGCTTAAGATATGGCTAGAGTAAACCTCAAATATTGTGCTTGATTACTGGGTAGGTGTCTAGTAAATAGTTCCTCTAAAAATTGCAGTGGGCTAAATACTGGCCCAGATGAGGTAGCTATTTCTGTTTATTTCACTGGGATCATGAGTCTGCTTAGGAGATTGATTTCAGTCCCATAACCTGTTAAAGGTAATTCTAGGCAAAAGACCAGACTTGCTTGGTGGCTTGATGAAATATATATATATAATTTTTTAATAAGCATTTCTTCTTATAGCGGTGAACTTTCTGATAATTTCTTAAGGTTTCAAGAAATCTTTTTATGGGGTGGAATCACTGAAAGAGCAAGAAAAATCAAAGAAATTCAGACATCAGTAATGTTTCAAATGTACATTTCACAGGGGAGTTTTCCTTAACTATCCTTCAAAGATGACATGATGGAAAATTTGGTTATTAATCAACGAAACTATCTCTCTGTTGGGCTGAAGAACATTTTTTTAAAATGAAGATTAGCGTTTGGTTCAGTCTACAAAGAATTTCTAGGGTTTTAAAACTTTGGGTAACTGTAAATTACTTAGAGTATGTGGAGGATTAATACAAAAACAATTTGAGCACTGTTCTCTAAGAGGTGAGTGTAGCTTGTGTAGTCATAGAGTTATGCCATTGGTATATCCTTAATAGTTGCAAACATATAGCACAAGTCATTCCATGGGATCAGCTGCCATACAGATACACTAATAGGGTATTTTATTATAGCAGAGCCTGAGAATTGCAAACCCAATTTTCTGTAGAAAAATTACTTTAATATGGTTCGAGGGCCATGATTTGGTTCATTTGAAATGCTGTAAGTCAAGCTGTTTGCTGATGTTCCTAGCAGGCCTCTGTAATTCTGCATTTATTTATAAAGACCTAATTCATATTAGAAATTATGCCCAGTGCTTGTAAATAAGAAATTAGAAGTGTGTGTGTATATTAAACCAGATAATTTTCCACTCATGAAGTGTGAAGGAGTGGCTCTTATCAACAGTTATTGTTTTTTGAAAAATCTTGCGAAGATGAGAGGAGGTTTCTGTTTCCTCCTTTATCACAGCACAGTTCTGTTTTGGTTTGCAGTGAGCAGAAGACCTTGCAGTCAGCTCATGGCCATAACGTCATGATTTTTTTTTTTTCCCTTGACCAGTCTTCAGTATTTCAGTAGTCCCTGACTTCTCTCTCAAAACACTCCTGTATTTTACTTGAACAATAACAACACTGTGCTCTTGTTAGTTGTACAGATGCTATTAGCATTTTAAGACCAGTTATTGGCGTTTTAATGACTCTGCAAATTCAGTCCTGCTAGTCTAAGTGTGATGAAAATATCACACATCCATGTGGGTTTTAGGTTCTTTTCTCGCTGTCAGAACCTTTAGTGGATTTTAATGCTGGGTCTTGAAAGGTAAAAATATTGGGACTGCACAAAACATCTTTCCTTCTTCTGGAAACAGCAGTTTTGGAGGAGGGCCGCAAAGATGATCGAAGGGCTGGAGTGCCTCTCATGTGAGGCTGAAGGAGCTGGGCTTGTTCAACCTTCAGAAAAGAAGGCTGTGAGGAAACCTCATTGCAGCCTGCCGGTACTTAAAGGGAGCTTATAATCAGAAGGGGGAGCAACTTCTTCTATTGGTAGATAGTGATAGGACAAGGGGGAATGGTTTTAAACTAAAATGGGAGATTTAGGTTAGATATTAGGTGGAAATTCTTTACTCGGGGTAGTGAGGTTCTGGTACTGACCACCCAGAGAGGCTGCGGTTGGCCCCGTCCCTAGAGGTGTTCAAGGGCAGGCTGGATGGGTCCCTGGGCAGCCTGAAGCAGCGGGAGGTGCCCCTGGCTACATCAGGAGGATTGGAAATGGGTGGGCTTTAAGGTCCTTTTCACCCCAAACTATTCTGTGATTGTATGAAATACTACTTCAGGAAATCCCCAGTCAGACCAGTAAGATAAGCTTTGATCTTCTGAAAATAAGCAAGATAACTGTGCAAGAATAATACTTATGGCACACACATGAGCTTCTTCCAAATGCTTGTGTGGGCATAGGTGCTTAAAATCCCTGTCAGAACAGTGTTCACCAACTACTGCAGGGGAAGCATGGACTAAAGGAGCAATGGGATGCTATGCTGCAGGAGGCACCTTAGTGGGCAGACTGGTAGGAAACCATCTTCCAAAATAGTTTTGGCTTTTTTCAACTAAATTGAGTCTCTTTGAAATAATCCATTTGGTTTTCCTGGTGGGAATTATTTTCTTCCTCAATGCTTTTTCTTCTTGGCTGTTGATGAAATGTCAGCATTTCTGAAACTTCAGCCAGCTCAGTTTTTGCCCTTCTTGAAATACCTGTGCCAAATTAAAGGCAGTCACAGCTCTTCTTCCTTTCTGCTGGCTGGGGGAATCTTTTCTGCCTAGAAGATTAAGGGTAAAACTTTTTCCAGAGAAGCTTAGCACTCAGAAGCTCCTGTTATTCTGGCTGGTAGCTGCTATATAGGGCACATTTGAAAAAAAATAAAATAAAAAAGTAAAAAATTGGCCTCGACTGAAGAGGCTTAGAACTTTTAAAACTTATCCCTGAATTATTCTACCTATTTTAGAAGTCTGAACTTATTTCTTGGATCCTACACTAACCTGCTGAGAGAGAGTTAAAAAAGAATAAATTAGAAAAAAGCTTTCTTTCTGCCCTGATATATAACTCTCTTGTTTCCCAGCTCCTGTTGGCTGGTTGTCTTGATTAACTTAATTACTGGATTGCTATCACTGAAGTTTGTGTTTAAATTACACAACTGCAAAAATGTGCATTTTTCTTTGGCATTGTTTTGGATTGACAGAGACTTTACCCTCTAGACTTGCTGTGTTTGGCAGTTTCTTACATTTTGAGGATAGCTCAAGAATCTTTTACATACCTATTCCTCATTTCAAAATGGAATTGTTATACGCCAAAGCTCAACAGCGCGGTATTCTTTACTGCAATATGCGGTTTGCTCTCAGATCACTTGCTCCTGTGTATAATTTATACATGAATCATGAATTACGTTTAGTTTCTCAGGAAGCTGAAATAAATTGGGTAGAGACTCATCCAATTATGTAATGAATTCCTCACTGTGAAATTTACAGCGAGGATGTTGCAAAGTGGAGCATTGATAAAAGATTTCTGAAAGATTTGTTGCAGTACTTCCTTATAAAAATAAACCGCTGTCCATTTTAGGCATAGAAGAGCCATTTTGATTCAAACAATAAAATATTTAAAGGTGCATGAGATTGTTTTTCATTGTAGCTTAAGCACTGGCACGTAGATCAAGGAGGAGAAAAAATACTTTAATCAGTCTCGCTGAACAAAAGCTCTTTCCCAATGTGTCATAAGGAACCTTTAACGCAAGTCTTTTTTTGTTCTTCTAAAAGCATTTTCTTGACTGCATATAATGGATTTTATTCTGAGGAGCTATTTCCTGACCCTGGCCTTGACTTTTTTTTTTTTTAACTCCTCTGAATCCTGGCTTACCATGCAAAATGGATAGTGAGCTTTTATAGCATGAGCAATCCACTGGTGTCACTGCCGAGAAACACTGGTAATTTCACTAGCGTTTGTGGCATTGGTTTTTAATTATTTAATAGCTTTTTGTTTGCATTTTCTCCCACGTGTTTCTCACTGTGCATTGACTTTTTGTCCATAAGTCACTTTTCTGCCAATACTCAAGTAGCCCAGGATTGGGCTGATTTTCTGAGCTCTTTCCAGTGGTACGTCCTTCTTCAGAGCCCGTAATGTGGCTTGTAAAAGGCAAGTATTGTTTGCAGCTGGAAGGCAAACAGGTAGATGTGTCCATACTGTTGGCATTAAATAGGATGAAGAATTGTCGCCTGCCTTTTCTCTTTCTGATTGTACAGCTAATATGAGAAATGCTTCATGACAGTGACCAATGACTTATGCCATATAGACATCAATAGCTATTAAGGAAACGCTTTTCTTTCTTTGCTTCAAGTTTCCTGCCTCAGCAAATTTTCATGCTACTTGCACCACAAGGAGCCAGCTCCTGCTTAGGAAGCAAGATAGCAGTGTCCCAAGGGCTTAATGCTGGCACAGATTTATCCTGTTTCTCTCCAGGCCCTCTGGCTTCATGCCAGCATGCCTCTCATCGAGGCACTGCTCTGGGCAGCAGAGACTAACCCACAGTGATGCTCTTTCTCTTTGGATCAAAGTTGTTGTTAGGCACCTATTTCACACTATCAGCTACCTTTTTCACGTTCTCAATGTTTCCAAGTTAACAACAGTAATATAAGAAATAAAAAGTTTAAGTCATATGGTATCTTCTCAAAACTTAAGCTTTATAAAACCGGAAGTCTGAAGATAGACATTTGGGTAAGAAAGCAGTTTGGCTTTATTTTTCTACGTAAATGGTACATTTAGCAACTCTCTTTACTGTTTAGTACCATATCATTGATTAAATAAAATTCCTTCTATTTTGTGATGCTGGCCCACAGCAGAGGTAGGGGCTGAGAAAATGCCTGGCATTCTGGGTGAAAAAGTCAAAAACTCTCTGTTGAGATGCTTCAACAAGTTGCTTCCGAGAGTGCAGTGTGAGGCTGGTAGAGGCATATGAGCCAGAGTGAGGGATGAAGGCCACGTTATGGCTTGTACACCTCAACCACGCGTGGGGCTTTGTGGGGGTTCTTCATTGTCCTGGTCCCCACGCAGCCCTCTGCAGGGGTGCAGAAGGTACAATGGGTGAGACTTTGCAGGAGGCTTCTAACCAGAGCACGTGGTTTCCTTTTGTGATGACAGAAGCCCGGTTTTATGACATGTGATCCAAGGGATCTTTGATCAGGCTGTTCTCCATATATCCTTATTTTTCATAGTGTTGAATTTTGTACCAAGTGCTTTCTAGCTTGACAGGTCAGAGTGGAGCTGACTCAAGTTTGATGTCCATGCTCACAGCTCAGCTCAAACCATATACTTGGTGAAAGAGTTCTGAGTGGGTGCTTCTTTGACAAAATAAAGCCAAGCTATATCATTCTGAGAGTTTATGGCTTTCCCTTCAATCTTACCTAAGTGAACCTTGATTTTTTTTTTTTTTTTTTCAGTGCAAATTCAAGCTGAGACAATTAACATCTTGTTTGTTTGCCACCTTGAAGGAAGAAAGGTCAAATATATTCTGCCTGAGAACTACTTTGCTTTTCTGCTTTGAGGCACTTAATTAGATTTTTTAATGTAATGTAAAAAAGAGATAGTACTTTCAATACAGCAGTCAGAGCTTGCTAGAATTGCTTATCCATTTAAGACTTTTTTTCTCCTTTCATTTTTCGCTGGCTTCATAGCCTGCTCTGTAATTTTTCTGAAAAAATGACAAGTATAAACATTTAACCCTTTTTGCAGAGAATAGTAGTTTGCTTCATTTGTAGAAGGGCAGGTTGTAAATCAACACAGTGTATGGACAGAAACGCTGCTGTATAACACAGTAAGAGGCACTTCAGAAAATACACCGAAATGAGTATTATGATTTATGTATCTTTTTTTTTCCCAGAATACCTGTATAAATCCTATATGTATAGCTCTGTAAAAGCTAACTAATCCTTGTTTTTGCAACATTTTTTTTTTGCCTGTTTCTCTTTTTTTTTTTTTTCCCCCTCCCTTCCCAGAGGAAAGACTTGCTTGATAACTGGAACTGTGCGTGTTAGCCTATGAGCTTGGTTCAGTGATTTTCATGATGGGAAGAAATCCCAAGCAGGGGGAGAGAGGCAGTATGCATTGGTGGGTTATAGAGCAGGCTTGCGATGTGCCACAACAGATAAAAAACAAACTCCTCATTGAACTTTTTTTTTTTTTTTTCATTCAGTTGTTTCCTGGTTCATTGGTGTTAAATCAGCAGCGAGGCTGCTTGCCGTGTTCTTTCTCCTGCGGTGCAGCAATTCTTCTGCCTGCGTGGGCCTGACCACTGATACTTCAGATTCTTTAACATCCACAGCATCTTCATTGTGGTCTGAAAAAGGCAGCTTGGTGTCTATGCGTATAAGAAATTATTTAAAAGACTACATTTATATGTGTGATTCAAAGACAAAAGGCTGTGTAAAAATTGTATGTTTGTTAGCTGGTGGGATCCTGAGCCAGTTCCTAGGCTTGATGGACACTGGGGGAACCAGAACTGTTTGTAGAGAACTGCAACCTGTCCACATGCTTTTTTGTGTGTGGCTGTGGTGTGATGCATGTGCAAACAAACCCATCAAAGTCTTAGACATGTTTCCTAACACGACTCCTCTTTCTACTTTCTAGCTATTTTTTACCTATGTGTTTGTACCCATGCACTGTTTCAGGTGCACATTAAAATACATATTTAAACTTCAAAAAAAGAGACCAAAATGGAGTGGATTTGCAGCTTTACCTATGTAATAACTGAACTTTTCCAGAATTTTTTTTCCCCTTGGTGATTTCCCATCAATTTTATCCTACAGACAAAATGGAGTTTGTAACAACTTCTAATCCAGGTCTTTTTGCTGTCATAACTTTTACCAGTAATGCAAAGCCATGGAAGGGATTAACCAACCTGAACGTTTCGAATTTCAAACTTCACTAAGTCTTGAGTTATAAGTTTGTTGTTTGTTGTTTGTTTTTTTATTATTATTTTTTTTTTTAAAAAAAAAAAGCCTCTCGCAGTCATCTTCAAATGAATTTGCTCTGCTTCACCATACCCTCCTCTCCCCTTCCTAAAGTAAAACTGTTCTTTGGTGAATGTGGAATGAAGACCCTTGAAAAGAAAAATCTTGCTCATCCTTCCTGAGTATGGAGAGGCAACTAAGTACAGAAAATGCCAGGACACACGGAGGATTTATTCGAGCCTTCAGCGTGCAGAATTGCTCCTGTCCACCCTGATCTTAACCAGCATTCTGCAGACTCTAATTGCAGTTCACTTTTAGATTAGGCAAGTAAACCTTCTGGATATAGAGAAGGGAAAGTTGAAGGTTTTGAGACTTAAGTCACAGAAACTACTCTCCAAATGGCAAGTCATAAGATTACGCAGAGGAAATTCAGAGGTAAGATTTAGTGTAGACTTCAGAGTGTGGCTGTCAACTATCAAAGTATTAACTAAGAATATTTTCCTCTATATTATTTGCAGCCATTAACAGTCTGTTGACATTATTCTGGTCATTTCCACATCCTTCCCAAAGCAACAGTAAGAAAGTAAATATTACTCATTTTAATTTCTCCAATGGGCACTATGGGCAAGTGTAAAGAAATTACTGTATCCCATAGCTGGAGGAACAGATACAATGCAACTCTCAAGCATCTCCACAGCTGCTTTTTTGGATGGGGAAACACAAATATTAGTCCCTTCTCCAAGCACTTCATGGATTAAGCATCATCAGCTGAACTATTGAAGCATTCCTGCAGCAGGCTGCAAAGCTGAATTTCAGGTGGTTGGAGATTTTTAACGTGGGAAGCGGTGCATCTGGACTTTAACAGATTCAGAAATGAGGTGCTTATTTTCTCCCCAGTTTCTGCCCTAGCTGTTTGATCTCTTTTTGCTCATTCTTTCCCCCAAATAACAGGCTTTTGCTTGATGGTAGAAGGAGGATTGCAGGGAGATGGCAGGGAGGTATTTTACAAAGGAATCTGAAGTCAGCAGATCGCCTTGTTCATTGCAAGATCTGCTTGATGGAGAGCTGATTAAAAAGCCTGACCGTTTTTATGACTGCTTCAGTTCATTTGAGGACCTAAGGCACATCTGGGAGAATGCAAAGGCTTACGGAACCAACTGACACTTTCCCAATAAGTTCTTCAGAAATGCAGCAGTGCTTGGTGTCAGAAATTAAGGCACGTGCCTTAGCAAATGCCCCTGGGCTGGAGTCTGTAAAATGAAGAGATGAAAACAGGTTTACTATCACACCTAAAAGGAAGGAAACATTCTTGGAAAGCAGAGGAAACAATAGTAGGCTTTTGCAGTCAAAATAATACCATGAGGCTTTTTAATTTTATTTCAGTGACGGAAGCATATCAGTTTATTTCTGGATAACTCATTTGTAGTCACACAGCTTAACCTTGCCATTAAAATAGCAATTCAAAAGTCAATATTATATTCAAATGTCAGGCAATTGAGATTTCAGTTACTTCTCAGCAATGGGCTCCAACTGAGAACACACTGGCCTGTAGTCTCATATTTGGAATAGACTGTAGTAGGTAATTTAGGACAGGGTTATGTGCTGACTTTTTGCTGTTATACCTGCATTAAGAAGTTTTGATGAGCTGTGACTTGTGATTAGTGTAGCAGCATCAGGGCAGTTATACTTCATACTGCCGTGATGAGTTTAAATTGTGAGTGCTTTCTTTCATTTGAGGAGGTTAGAAGGAAGCCTACCAACAAAATCACAACTCTGCTGATAGAAGCTGCTGTTGCCCAAGGGCTGCAATGCCTGGGGATCAGAGCAGTATATCAATAAGAGCAGCAGGAGCCAATAAATTAATTTTGCTTCTCTGCTCTTCAGTATCTTTGTTTATTCAGAATTATTCAACACTAAAAAAAAATAAAAACCTCTTAATGAGTAATTGATTTCTATAAGCATTCTGTGTTTGCTTTGTTGATGAGTTGTGATCTTGTAAGATGCTGTATGTTGAAGTGCGCTTACTGGTTCTGACCATGTTTGCTGTGACTTTGCTTTTTGTTTCCCTGCATTGTAAGTTTGAAGCCACTGCCAACATTTTGTCCTAAGAAACTGACACGATGCTGTGAAGTGTTGTACGTAGCAGGATTTGGAGTTGTTAAAATTTTCTTCTGAAATCATTAAGGGGTTTGATAGAAGTGTTCGGAATTGAAGGCAAGTCTGTCAGCAGGTTGTGCCCATACTTTCAGTGGTGTTCAGGTCAGGAAAAAGAAGAGGAAACATCTGCCTGAAAGGGGGTAAGAAGTATTTAGGGGAATGTGATATGGACTCACTAACGTGGTTGTGGATTCAAGCAGGTGCATTTATCATAGCAACCCTTCATCTGGCTTCAGTGTGGGTCTTGTGTCTACTGTACCTCATTCCAAGTGAGAGAAGAAAGGAGTCCCACAAATCTGGGTTGGAGTAAGATATTTTTGTAAATTGTTCTCTACTTTATTAAAATGAATTCTTTATGTTTGTGAAGAATTTCATTTATTTCAGAGCAAAAAAGGCTTTAAAAGGCAGGTGTTTCTTTTCTTCAGGTATATGTCAAAAAAGGGAGTAACGAAAGCGAGTCTGATGCAAAATGTCCAGTGCTTTCTGGACATTTTGCTTGGTTAGTTATTGGGTTCAGAACTGCGGGAATGTGCTTGGTTTGTTTTGATTTTGAGCTCTAGTCAGTTTAAAAAGGTGCAAATTAATAGCACCGACAAAGAGCAGGAGTCAGACATGGTATATAGTTGAAGGCACAGCTGTAATTCACTTATGATATATATTTAAAAACAGAAACACTGCAAGCTGCATTATGTGGTGCTGATTGCCAGTTTCCTCCTGCATAAACGCCATTAGATGCCTAAAGTTACAAATTGCTTTAATAACTTTCACAACTGATTGGTAATCACCCTGCAGTTAATGAAATAAGGAAAACACCTCTTGCTAAATGCATTGTCTTCATTTTCTCCTGCATGATTTCCAAGGTATATAGAGATCAGTTCTTCCAATGCTCATGATAGAAAGGTCATCTGTTAAATTTTATTCATGCTCATGGATACAGTCATGTTTCTGTTTCCTTCTTCAGTTAAAAAATGTATCTCCAAGCATGTTTTCTGATGTCCTGTTGCCCAAGGTAGCTTTGTGTGTATGCTCCAGAGTTTTACTTACGGTTACCTCTGAGGAATCTTTGCAGCTCAAATGGAAGTGATGCTGAAGGCAATTCTGCTGAAGTGCTCTTGCTGTGTGTCCATCTAGGCAAATGGAGAATTATGCTGTAAAATTCTGTAGTAGCATCTCAACCCACCATTTATAGCCTTATAAAACTACTTGAGCTGGAGGATTGCAATTTAGGATAGACTTGTTTTTATTTATTTATTTTTATTTTATTTTTTTGGTCCTCCCAAAGTGGTAAGAGTTACAACAATTGATCTCTGGAAAAGTCCATAAAATTGTATCGTCATTTAAGGATAGAATTAGTAGCCACTAGTTAATGATGCAGGAATTAAAATACATGGCACTGAACTGAGTTGCAATGCTTTACCTCTTGCTGTCGATAGATTTCAGAGGCATTAATGTCCCTTAACGAATATCCGAAGGTAATTTCAAAGGGTGGGGGAGGTTAGAGATAAGAGCACAGCAGTGTTTTATAGTTGAGATTGCCTATATATTAGACAGCTCTGACAGAGCGTGTAATTAATTTTTTAAGTGTTTAGACTAAAGAATAAATAACCAGTAATGCATATGGCAGATTTTAAATGTTTCAAGTGCACTGTGGTTGTGCTAGATGTTAAGCTATAGCTTTGTTGTGGTTTTGAACAGAGTCGACACAGGTAATATTGGCCATTTAGAATCTGTTGTTTTATTGTTTTTGTTGTTTTTTTTTAAAGTGCATTTAGCACACAGTTTAGTGTGGAAGTAATGCAGTCTGTTTTGGGGAGTCTTAATGCCCATGCTGTGCTTCAGCACAATTCAAGAGAATGGTGTAGTATCAGCCATTCTTCAAGTCCTCCAAAAAAATGAGCTGATTTTTTCTAGCAGTCTCTGCTGCTAGTTAGCATCTAAACGGGTGCTGAGCGCTTTTGAAATTCTGGTCCTTAGCTTTTATATGATCCATAATTTTATATGCACTGCGTCTGAAGAAGAATGTGTATGATTCATATGCACATACAGGAACCAACACAGAGAGATAATTTTAATATAAATCCCAGTGCTGTCTGTTTGTTATGTTCTGAAATGTTGCATAGAATAATTCAAATATTTATAGTTGGTAGTTCAGCTGCTGCTTTGCTTGCAGCATTTGTCTTTTGTTTTTAAGTCTCAGTTGAGACATTCTTCCTTCCTTTCTTTGCACTGAAAGTATTGCTTATGCCCAGCACCATCCTTCTGCTTCCTCCTCTTGGCGCTTCAACAGCGAAGCACATCTCAGGTCCTAGATTCCCACTTTGTGCTGCAGTCACTGAAGCCATGCCAAGGAGCAGGGCTGTATTTCTTTGCCACGTACTCTAGCAGGAGAGGAGCAGAGGAGTTTGCTTTGATCCCTGTGACGTGTGCCCTTTGGGACTCCTAAGTCAGAGCAGTTTGTTTAAGGGCTCCTTGCATACAGAACATAAGTTACTACTATTCTAGATGCAAAGTGATAATTAGAAGGGTGACAACGTTTGCATTTTCGTGCCAGATACACACGGTGTATTGGCACGGTGTTCCCATCTTGGGGTTTGCTTCAAAGCAGTTTCTTTTCTCTTCTGCACTGTGGCAAAAAGGAATTCTTTTCCACAAGGGAAGTCCCAGGGTACCCCACATAGCTCTTAGTTTAGCAATTTGCCTGGAAAGGAAGTCTGATAAAATTATACATGGAGCCTTGTGTCTGTCATCAGGACTTGGTGGGGGGAATTTAATCTACACTCATAAAATTGCCTGTTTAGTAAGCTGCACATTTTGCATGTTTTCTTTTTGCTTGTGCTCAAATTCTTTGCTGCCTGGCTGGGAGATAGAAAAGCTGTAAAGTTGTCAACATTGAGAAGTGTAGTATAATATTAAAATTGTATAGTTTCCATTGAACAGATGATGGCAAGAAGTTATTTTAATGGTTTTGTTGAGAATTGTGCTTTCAAAGACTCTTAAATTATTGCAGACTGTACTGCTGGGATGTATGGGAAACAGCTATTTTAATTAGGAAGATACGCTTGGAAATGAAAAGTCATTTTTTAAAGGTAATTTCCTTTGTGAGTGTTTTACTGACCGCTTGAATTTATTTACCACGCAGACCCGGCAATAAAATACGTATTTGTGGGATAGTTTTTAATTAGAAATAATGACTGGTAGAGTTGAAGTGATTAATCATCTTAACCATATAGGCTGTGGTAGTGAAAGACAGTTGCGCTGACAGAGAGTGATCTCACTGCATGGTTTGTCCTTAGACAACAGCAACACCAAAGCAGTTCACAGTTTGACTTGGAAGTCAGGCTGTAGTGCTCTCGCAAACCTGGTGCATGGATGACCATTGAAATCTCTCTTTCTGGAACAAAGTAGGTTTTTTACCTCCTGGACGTCTGGATGTCACTGACATTCATAAGTAAGGCTAATTAAAAAAATAATCAAGTGCCGCTATTTTATTTCTGCTTGCAAATAGTGCTTGGAGGGAGTAAACCAGTGATGACAAATTTATTATATTGGTGGCAGCAGGCTTGCTGCTGAAATGTTCGGGCAGATGTGACTGCGTATCATTTTGGGAAGGATCACAGATTTTTAGTCAGTCTTTTCTTCCTTGGTTGGGAAGCATGGGGATAGAAATTAAAAGAAACCCAACTTAACAACTTGAATAGCCACAAAAGAGTGGATAAGAGTTTGGGGGGAGTAGCATGGGGATGATTTTGCATCTGATGCCAGTTAGCTTTATTAAGCTTTGTACTGAGTCATCCATTTCATTTACTCTCTGCCTGAGGAGTTTTTTACTTCATACTTCAAACTGCAGTGAATTGTACGTTTTAATGTGTAAGAAACAAGAGCCAGTGCATATTGTATTCTGGAAAGTAATGAAATGTCATGGCAAGTGCATGAAATAAATGTATTTTTATGTACTCATTTTAGAAATCAATGTAGTGATAAGATTTGGCTTTTTATTAAAGAGCCTTTCCAGAACTGCTTTTGCATAACTGGTATGCTAAAGCAGATGGATTTAGCAGAAAATATGTTGAATGTGTATATGTGATACTACTGCAGTATTAACATTAAGATCTATTAGTGCTTTTTAGGTCTCTTTTCAGGCACTACTTGAGTCTCAAGTATTAAGCTATCCCATCTCGCTCAGATGTAGTGAAGTGCAGATACCCCAACTTGCTTTTTGGATTTGCAAAAGGCTGCCCTGATCACAAGGAAATACATGCAAGGAGGAGAGCTCCTGCAGCAGAGGCAGCTTTTGGCTGTTAATGAAGGCAGGCCTGGGAAAGCACTTGGACTGGGGCTGCTGGTGGTGGTACCTGTGTTTGGAGACTGAACATACAGATGTTACAGACATCCAAGCAGGAGCTGTATGACCATTACTAATGGCTCTCCCCTACCCTTTTTTCACTCTGAAAGTCTGTTAATTATCTCTACAAGAAATACAGCACTTTTTTCCTTTCCAGTATCCATAGGAACCCATCAGGGATGAAAAAGCCTGGCATTTTGATTCCCAGCTTTTGTTTCCATAATAAAAAATAAAGGCATAGTTGTTGAGATGAAGCAATTTTTTCAGTCTTCTCATCATGGCAAGCTTTATGATTAGCCTGAATCCCACTGCATTTTATTAAATTATGTCTCTGTTTGAGTTTGCAGTTTTACTACTTCAAGGAGAGCCACTGCAGCCCAGTGTTTATTAACTTGTATTTTCTCATAAGCTCAGTGTTTGCCAGGTGAGCTTGAAATTTCTCCATGGCCTGGCTGATTTCTGAGCCTAGTGCAGAATGCAAATTGATGCATGCCCATATGTTCCTTACCCTGCCCGGAAATTTGATGCCATCCTTGCTAATGTAGACAAAAACAAGGCAGGGCACCATTCACTAATTTTGTTAACAAAGCAGGTTTTGAAATGCCACTCAAATTCTATTTGGATTTGGAAAATAAAAACGTGGTGCACTGTGGTCTGCTGGGGGATTTCCATGCCATGTTGGTATTGTCAGAAGTGGTAATCAAATATTCAGTTACTGTTTCTGGTTGAGCTGTGCTCTTTTTG
Organism: Centrocercus urophasianus; assembly: GCF_019232065.1. Classification (NCBI taxonomy): domain Eukaryota; kingdom Metazoa; phylum Chordata; class Aves; order Galliformes; family Phasianidae; genus Centrocercus; species Centrocercus urophasianus. The sequence continues at coordinate 41,888,403 of NW_024884475.1, read as the reverse complement.
TTTAGCTTCTTTGTATGACAGTTACTTATTGTTGTTGTTTGCACATTGAAGAAGTCCATTCACAGGACCACCAGAATGACTGGCTGCTCTGAAAGTGCTTATTGATTGGAAGAGCAGCTGAAAGCACTTCTATCATGTTCTGATACTTCCTTTGCTGATCTGGTGTGCTCAGGGTGCCTGTCTCTCGCTCTCCATCCCAGCACCAGCACTGCTGGGTCCTGCAAGATACTCGTAGTTTTCTAGGGCCTTGTTTTTATGCTTTGCATCACAACTGCCAAATGGTCTGCCTTGAGACAAAGCATTTTTGGCCATTTCTTTAAGACATAAAAAGTGTGGCTGGAGGAGCACTGGGATGCTGCAGGTGCTTTGGGCAATTCTCTCTTTTTATGGCCAAAGCCTTCCTGGGCAGAACTTCTGGGTAATTATTTCCTATAAAGGGACTTCTTACTCCAGTGTTATGAATAGTCGTTTTGACTAAGGGGTGGGGGACAGCATCTTCACACTGTTGCATCTGGATGGACACAACACAATGTGACAACACAGCAAGAGGTGAGAGAGGAGAGATTTGAAGTCCTGATGCTTACAGAGTCATTAACGAGGTTTCCATGGATTTCAGTACAAGCCAAGATTTGCCATTAAGAATTCTGGAGAGGATATAACTGCATCTAAGCCTGTTAATGGCTCACAGCCGAGGGCTGGGGAAATGGGAGGCTTCATCCTTCATTTCCAAATTTACAAGGTTTCTCCTCTCTTCTTCTCTGTTGCCTGGGGCCAAAGGAACCTCAGCTAACTAAATTGGTGGTTGGGGCAGGCTGGAACTCCTCCGCTGTTTCCTTTGGATCAGGCTGAGCAACCTGGTGGAGGAATAAAACAGATACAGGTCAGCCTTCATTTCAAGGCTCAGTATGTAGTTATTGCTGAAGTACCAAACTTTGTTTCCGATGTAATAAGAGAGCCCTTGTGGAGGGTGATGGCAGGCACATGCAGGGCTGCTCCAGAGTGTGTAGCGTTCAGTGTGGAGACAGGCATTTCTGTGCCTGGGGCTTGGAGCAGGTTTGTATTGCTCCTGACTCTTCATGTGTATGTGCAGGAGCAGGCAGCCTCACAGAGTATGCTCTTTTCAAAGGTTCTTTAGAAAAAGTGGCTGGTGAGACTTCATTTATTCCGTAGACAGAGATCCTATTTGATAGTTTACAGCCAGTATGCATGAAGCAGGTATGGTTTTCATTAAAAAGGAGACATGTATTTTATCTTGACTGAGGAATGGGGGAATATGGGCAATAAAGCCAATATTGTAATAGAGTCTCCCCTTTTAACAGTAAACCATGTGCTGCGCTTCTGAAAAGCTAGGAGTTCTGTGGGCTGAACTGATCAGAGCTCAGTGTGTTGGGCTTGGTGGTTTTTTTTGTTTTTTTTTTTTTTTTTTTTTTTTCTGCCTTATCACCCTTGTTAACTTTTCAACTTGTCAAGTACGTGGTGGTTTATGAAATTTTAAAGCTAACAGTGTGCTGTGCAGGGATCACAGTGATACACTAGACTTTCGAGTGCATCCTGCTATGAATAAATCATGAAGTCAAAGAAAGTTGCAATTAGACAACCTAAACCCAGATTCTTGATACATTGTACCTGGGTTTGTGTGACTTTAAATGAGAATCAGGGCTGGAAATGGTGGATAAAAGGAGAAAAAAAAGATTTATCTGTAGAATGTATTTCTTCCTAGACATGTTTTTGTTGATGGAGTAGATTGCCATCAGCTCAAGTAGGTAGAATATGTGATTCTGCTGGAGAAGGAAGTTGCTTGGTCCGCTTTCCTCCTGCAGTGGGTTCCTTATAAAGAAAGCTAATCTGTCGTTTGATGCTTGCTTAGTTGGTGACCTTCCTGTGTTTTGCCAGGTCTCCGTAAAGACGCTGCAGGTTGTATTCATTCTTGCTAGAATCCGCTGTGGCTTTAGCAGTTATGTTGCAACTGTGGGTCAAGCAGGGGTTGCATTAACATTTCATCTCATTCCCAGCTCCTGAGTTCAGTTATTTCTGATTTTCCAGAGACTTGAGACTAGAGACCGACATGTCTCATGCTTACATCACTTCTTATTTTAGCTTTCCCCTTGAAACATGTGAAAAGAATTCCAGGCACTCACTGCCGTGGCTGGTGTTCGCTCTGCGTTTCTGAGGGTCTCGGTGGGAGCCGAGCCTTTCCTGCCAGCAGGGACATACCGAGCTTCACGTCTTGGGCCTCGGGGACAAGAGTAATCTCACCGACTTCAATAGGATTACCCTGCTGTTTAAAATAAGACTGGGTTGTAAAGGTTTGCGGGATTATGAGCCCGGATAGATCTGTTGTGCAACTAGTCATTGAGATTTTGTTTTAATTTCTCCTTTTATGAGTTTGAGAAGTCAATAAAAAATAATGCATAACACATGCATTATTAAGGCAGAGACTTAGCTGCAGCTCTGTCAGGAAGTTCACGGGCTTCCTGAAGGTTCTGTCAGGTTTTTTCTTTCTTACACGTTTTTACCACAAAATACGCATTATGTATTCACATATATGGCCTGCCAACACTCCATCTACCATCATTTTTAACTGAAAGCCAATCTGTTTGATCAGCCTGACTGGGTCAGGTGGGCATGCCACTTCACCTTGATTTTGTGTGTTTCTGTTTTCTCTGCTCTGTCGTTTCTTGATATGGTTCTTATCACTGCAGTTACCAAATGGCTTCCAGCAGTGCACATCTGTATGTGCTCTTTCATCTGCTCCCCAGGGAAAGAAGGCTGTGGAGTTGAGTGTTTTGGTTTGGAAGGTTTATATAACCATGCACATGTGTATGTGGGTAATGTATATGTATGTGCTATGCCAGGAGAGGGAAGTCAGTGCAAAAATCCCCTCTCACTCTGAGCTGGAGGTCTGGGCTGTCCTCTGGCTGAAAAAGGTTAAAATTCACTGGGCTATGGAGAAACTGTGCAGAGTGAATGCGCTGCACACTGCAAAGGCTAAGCTGTATGCAGAGGGAGAGCTGCAGGCATACAGCACCTAAACCTGTACCTGTATTCATCCTGCAGCCCTCTGGATTCTTCCTCTTGGTTTTCCTCCAGCTCATAAAGCCACATGCTGGCATGAATGCCCTGCTGCTGGCCCTTACCTTCAAATGCCAGTGAGGTCCAATGGGAAGAGTTCACATGGGAAATGTTAATACTGAGAAAAGGTTATTGAAAATACAGTAAAAACCACTGTGTTTATGTATTTCATTTTGGTTTCTGATAATAGATTATTTATTTTTCCATTAATGCTTTTTAAAAAAGTATCAATATTAACCAGCTAACAGAAGAATTTCTTGATTTGTGTGAAAAACTTACTTGCTTTGAGGGGTGAGGTTTATGCCACTGTGAGATAACAGAGTTTTCAGGTACCTAATTTTGGTTTTAAAACAGAAAAGCTGTTGAAATGGGTTGCTGAGATTTGAGGATACCGGTAACAGGAGGTATTAATCTGCTTTAAATAAACCTCATCTGAGAGGAGAGAAAGAGAAACATTTTGTTTTTATCAATTCACGTCAGAACTGCATTGAGAAGATGTGCGTGCAGCAGTGACAGATCGGGGGTCTTTGCTCAGGATATAGGAGCGGTTCCCTCCCACACACAGCCCCTGTAAGATGGAGATGCAGGGCTCTGGTTTCTCATCTGCTCTTCCACGTTTTTCATCTCATTTTACTTCAGCTAATAGTGTGCGTGAGCAGTTTTCACTGAGACATTCCTTAAGAGGGAATAATTTGAGCATGAAGTCGTTCTCCCTTTGCCTTCCCCTCCCCTTCATGGCACTTCAGCAATTGTATCCTGGTTCATATTCATTTGGCATGCTAATTGTTGGAGTTTAGAAATAAGAGGCTTTGCATGAAGTAGAAGAATTAAAGTGATTGCCCTTTTGTCTGCGGAGACAATGGGAGCTAATAATTATTACCGGTTTTTTTTGTTGTTGTTGTTAAAACTTCTTTCTTTTGCTCTCCATTTCCAAAGCCTCTGTTTTTCTTTTGACAAAAAGCAGTCTGGTTTGATGTACATAAGCAATGCTTCAGGATCCATCACTCACAGCCACAGCCTTGCCAGCCTACTATATATTAACAAGCAGATGTGTCATCCTGCAGACTCTTCAATAATAGATCTTTTTAAGAACTGCTTTTCCTCTATGGAGTTCAGGTACTTCAGAACTAGAATTTAAGCACCGCTTTCATTTTGTATAGAGATATCAGGAGATACTCAGCTTAATGTAGAGCTGTATATTTGCATTTGCAGAACCTTTTGTCTTGCTTTATTCTCTGTGCAGACATGAGGTTTGGAATGCCAAACAGCCAGTCAAGTGTGCACAGAGAAAATAATGTTAATGTCTAACTGCCTGGTTATTTATTTATTTCTTTTAAAACTACTTCCTTGCATTGCTTTCAAAGGAGCCTAAGGAACTTAGAAGTACATTGAACTCAATGTTTCTTTTTACATTTCTTGTAACTCCTTCGAAATTGACACAAAATTTGTCAGAACTTCTCAGTGTGTTTCATCCCTGCCCTTAAACGTATATAGAAGATATGGCAGAAGACATAATGAAGAAAACTGTAATGAAGTTGGGTTAATTTGGGCTCCTCCTGCCTTCAGCTGAAGGTGGCAGGAGATAGCCCAGCTGGAATGGGGCATGTATGTGTGTGTTGGAGAGGAGGATGAGGGCTGAGACGCGTGGGGGATACCAGCCAGCTCCATATGTCTTTCCTCTGGAGCTCCCTTTCTGCTTCTGCATCCTCAGTGATTTTTAGGGAAATCAGGCTTTCTGAGGCTCCTCCGAAGTTGCTGCGTAGAGATTGCAAAGGACAAGCTGAAGGAGGGTGTAAAGCTTGCTGATGTAAGGTGCTGCCATGCAAACAGCAGAGTGTGTTGCTATCATTATCCCAATGTCATCCATTTCCATAACATTGTGAAGCCCCAGCTGTGTTGTGGGGCTGGATGTACTGTATGCTGTACAGCTGTGTACAGACTCCAGCTGCAGGTAGGGCAGCCTGGTATGTGATGGTCGGAGTGGCACGTATAATTGCCAGGGGTGGTTTTTTATGCCCCTCTCAGCATGTGGATACATCTGTGGAACCTGAAAGTTAGATGTGCATTGCAGCAAGACAGGGCTTTAGGGAAGGGCCACAGAGGTTTTCAGCAGCGTTTGGCTCTTCAGAGCATGCCAGCCAAGAAGAAATCATGTTTGTTTTTCAAATAAGGTAATTTAGAGGAAAAAGTTGTTATTAGTGGCAGAATAGAAATAAGTCTTCATAGTGTGTGAGAGGCGATGCTCAAGTTGGAGAGAAGCCATGAAAAAAAACACGGCGTTTATTCTGGATGTGTGAAGTAGAAGTGACCGCGAAAGAAAAACATGGAAGTGGGATGTGGTCAGAGCAACAAGGTGCAGAAAGGATATCTTCAGGGCAATGCACTGAAAGAAAACAAATGCAGCAGGATGGCTCTCACTGAGGCCCCAGAAAGAGGAACAAACAGTGAGTGCATAGAGGGGAAGAGATCTGATTTTTAGAGAGCTGTGGGCATTGTTTTCCATCTCTGAGTTTGGTTTCTGGGTTGCATAATGTCACCAAAGATGATTTCATCCTGAGATCTCATGTGCAGCGTAGCCTAACTCATGATTTGTTAAACTGTTTTCAATTTTGAACTAAATGTTTGCTTTTAATTTTTAGCTTGTGTCTACTAATTAGTCACCCATCTACTTCTAAGTTGCATCCAGCAGCTGAACGTTACCTGCCTCTCCCCAGGCAGTGGGCTGATTGGCATTGCTGCCTCTCTCCAGCTGCCTGCACTCACAAATCATGAAAAATCAATTTGTCTTTCTGCCCTTCCTTCAAACATGATTGAAAGCAACCAGTGGGTTCAGAGGTATAGGGCGGGAAGAGAAATAGAGAGACCAAAAAAAGGATAGTTATATTGCTCTCGTTACCTTAGGAAATGAGCAGAAAATTTACCCCCTAGACTAGGAGGGGAGAGCTGGAGAAGGATTGCTTTTTGTCTTAAACAAATGTAATTGTTGCTAAGTGGTGGGGACTTATATTTATTTATTTTTATTTGATTTAAATGTGGTGGAACTTCTGCCAAACCTTAGCTTCAAGGTAATTAATTTTCTTTTGCAGTTTGCAGAGCTTGTAATTTGATGGTGTTTCACACCAGTGGAGTGTTTTCTGCTTTGTGAAAGGGAAAGGAAGCTCTCTCGCCATTGTTAGGGAGAAGCGCAAAGCACTTGGCTTGGTGCAGAGCTTCAGTGGTGGAAAGACTTCTTAGAAAGTCCTAATTAATTCTAAAAATTAAGTCATTATGTAAATGTTTGTAATTCTGGGCTGCTCTGAGAAGCTTCATTAGGAGGAATACAAGAGTGGGAATTAATTTTGCTTATGTGTAGAGATGAGCTGCCAGGTCCAGAGGAAAGGCTGTGAAGTGAAGGAGGGAGGCAGGTGCTATGCTATCTCACCAGGATCTGCTGCCTTTTGGCTTTGTTTTACAGGGGAATGCCTGTGAAAGAGATGGCACATGGTAACGCTGTTATCTGTTTGAATCCCTTATAGCACTAGGACAGTGTGGAAATGTGCAGGCAATGCTGCATTATAGGGAAGCATTAGGGGCCTCTATCTCCACCAGTAATGACCATTTAATGACAACCGAGATAAGGTAGCAAGAAGTCAAGGCTGCTTAGAACTTTAAATCTTTATTTCCTGACCACCCACAGACAAAGAAGCCATTATTTCTATACTTATTTTATTTAATGAATATTTCAGACAAGCACAGGACTCCATACCCAGAGGGATTGCCTGAACATCTTGCTTCCAGTCTGCAAGATACCTTTTAAAAAATAGTGTAACTAAGGAAATCCTTGGTTTTGATGGTGGTTGGAATAGACTTGTGATGCAGGATGAATTAGTGCTGGTCTTGACCTTGTCTTCAGCAGTGCTTGTCACAGGACTTTCAGGTTTCTGCTTCTTGTTGTGCTCTTGTTGGTGATCTCAGAAAAGGGACCACGAGGGAGCTCTGGGGATGCTGAGCCTGGGACCTCGGCTCCCTTACCACCTGAGTGAGGTCCTTACGGTTTTAATGACACCTGATTGATGATAATGATAGATTGGATATCTCTCAAGTGTACATCAGTTAATGCCAAGTTTGCTGTGAGAATGAGGTGCAGATCATTGCCCCCTTCACTCCTATGGGAGCAGAATTCACTACCACTGAAACCTCTGGGTACATTAATGTCCCTGGGGACATGCATCGTACTGTTTTTTTGTCCTTTTGCTAATGGTGTACACCTCCACCTGCTGCTGCCCTGACCTACAGTCAGTGCTGCTGGGAGCAGGGAGCGTGCTTGTACAGAATGTGCCCTTTGTTTGAAAAACTCAAACTCTGGTTTTTATTGCTTCCTCCTGCACAGTCTCACTGCCTCACACAATGCGACAGTGTGATCCCACAGGTTTTATAGTGTGGGCTTCCTTTGCCTGGGCTTTCAGGGAGTTTATTAATGAGGTTACTAAGGAGAGCAGTAGGAAATGATAGGTGAATGCCTTTTTGTATCACCCAGGCATCAAATACTAATGCTTTGTAATAACAGAAAGGGACAGACAGGGGAGCCCTTGTAAATATGTTTAGAAGAGGCTGTGGAGGTGATAGAGAAGTTTATAGCCGTGGCTTTAGGAGGGAAGGGTAGCTAGCTTGTCTCTGTGCATGCCCCATGCCGCTGCCCCAGTGCGTCCATCCCAGCAGCTGTGCAGCACATGTGGGCTGCAGCCCCCTGGGGAGAAGGGAAAGCTCAGTGACCAGGAGCAAGTGCTGGGTCCAGTCCCAGCCCTGCACCGTGCCCTGAGGGGGAGGTGTTGGGGTGTTACGGCTCTCAGCTGTGGCCCAGCTATGCAGGAGGAGACACCCAGCCCCTTTCCATCCTGCCAGGAGGCTGGGTGGCATGCAACAGCTTGTCAGGGGCTCTCAATGCGGGATGGTGAGTCCTAACCTTCAGCTATGCAACCCAGTGCTGGAACAGATAGGTTTTTAAAGTGAATGAGAGCTAGGGATGTTTGTAATGGAGTGGAAATGAGAAACGAGAGATGAAGGCTGTGTTACTTGCTGCCTCATACTATTGCTCTTTGAAAGGGTTCACAGTGTTTTGGTTACTCAGGGAAAAGCAGAGGAAAAGGCACAAGTGGTCCGCGGGTAGCTCCATGTCTCCGAAGCCCTGCCTTCATTACTATGCAGTGCAAGTGGCTGCTGGCACAAGGACAAATTCCACTGTAAATTATGCGTGATTTACATGAGAAGCTCATTAATTCTCCAACATCGGATTTAGATGGTTTCATTTGTAAAGGGTGTCATTTTAAACACTGCTTAAACATATTTCCCTCTATCTGCTGACTCAGAGTGTGTGCTGAAAGATGATAAACTGTAAAGTGTGTGTGTGTTTATAAATACATGCACACACACACGCACGCATAAAGGATGGTATTAATTAGGAGGTACATTACTTGCTTAGTAATGGTGCCACTGGTATACAAATGGTCTGCCTGGTTAACAACTAGAACTGTCTCACCATTTGCACAATCTGGAGCTTACAGGTTTTGTATTCTGCTTGTTGATGCTGGGGTATTACCTTCTTTGTGCTTTGATTTTAGTATTGAACCTGAATGCTAATGTTTATTATCTGCTCTCTTGGTCCTTTTTTAAGGGCTTCTCCTTCCTTCTTGGTATCAACTGGCATCAACAATGCTGGCAATGGTAGGCAAAGGTGTTTTTTTCTGTAGAGAAGTGGCAGTTTGCTTGTGTTTGGAGGTTAGCGTGCTATGCTGGAGTAGTTGCATGTTTCCTGAATGTGAGATAAATGTTTAGGGTTGAAGAGCCCTACGAAAATACTTGCTGTTGTCCTCTTTCTGCTAATTGCCAACCCCTTGTTCTTGGTGGGAACAGAAACATGCAAATGGGAATGCGTTTCCAAATCCAGCAGGGACCATGCAGTAGAGGTGCCATTTAAGCAGAGGAATAGCATTGCACAGCATTGTGCAGCACTGTCATACAAGGGACAGGGCAGTGCTGCCTTCTGCAGCACCCCACACAAGCCCTTGGGCTGGCTTCAGAAGCAGCAAGGCTTCTGAAAGGTGCTGAAGGGCCTTGCAGCAACAGCTTGCTGGAAGATAAGGAGGGCAGCATTTTTTCCCTTTTTCTTTTATCTTTCTCTGTATAGTCCCAGTTCTTCCCACCTCTGCTGTAATTCAGAAGTTTGACTAAAAGAATAGTTGGAGAGAAATAATTCTTTGGTCGAATTACCTTTTTATTGGAGTCTCTGTCTCTTTCTCCAGGATAGATACAGCCAATAGGCACAGCAGAAGTAGCTGTTGTTGCAGCTCATGCGTTGAGATAATGTAGTCCATACTTTCATTTAACGTCGCTATTGCATTAAGTAGCATGGCCATTGTGCATTAGCTGAAAGAATTATTTGCTCATTTTCAACTTGTACTTATTGTTTTAATCCAGCATCTGGAGCTACGTGTTCTCTGATACAAGCTGACACTGAGACTTGGATGCTCGTGTGTTTTATCATATATTCATGTGCCGATCAGGGTTAAGTTGTGGCTTATAATTATTTTAAATGGGAGGTTGCTCTTTAGAAAATCTGAAGGTTGATGCAAACAATAAATGCGGGACAAGCTGCCAGACTCACCTTTGAAGTCTCTGGCCTAAGGAAACTGTTCTTTGGCAACTCATTACTTTCCTTATGTTATTAGAAACAAATGTAGACTTCCTACACGTAGATTAAATATGGCATGAATTAAGAAAGCTGAGGGAGACGGCAGCAGAAGAGGAGGAATTATGCTGTGCTCTGCTGCGGTTTTGTTTATCAGGACGTAAGTCTGAATTTATTATTTTTTATGACTTCTAAGTTAGCGCAAGGAAAGAAAAAGGCATCATATTTTTTTTCCTGTGACTATCAATCTCACATGATTCAAAGTGTACAATTCCACAAGCATTTAAGCAATTTTGCCAAAGGGAAAAGAAAACGTGGCTATGTTAAGTAACATGAACATCCACGCCAATGACTGTTGTTCCACACAGGGCAGGCCTTTTCTGGCTTTGGGGAGAGTTCTCTCACTGCCTGTGGAAAGCCATTATGACTTGGAAACCATGGGGAAATCATAGAATCATAGAATGGCGTGGGTTGGAGGGGATCCAACCACACTACCCATGGATGGTGTTGCCAACCACTTGATCAAGCTGCCCTGAAATGGAGGAGGGAAATCCTGTAGCTCTCTGCCTCAGAACAGTGCATGTCAGACCTTCCCTGACATTGGTTTTGACCCTCAGGCTGGATTCTCTGCTCTGCTTGCAAGGAGTGCATAAATGTGTTTTTGAAAGTAGGGGATATTGACAACATTTTTTTTTTTTTGCTTCAAAATTTCTCCAATAGGACTCCTACTCATTTATTTGAGAAAAAATTCTGTTGTCTACAACATTTTCTTTCTCAAAGGAGAGAGTCAAGTGTGTTTTCTCTAATTAAACAGGAATCACAGAGATGGTGACTATGGCATTCCCTCCCTCTCCTCTCCCTACTCCCCTTCCCCCCCCATCTTGCATTCATCATGTTTGGAAGGAAACAGGAAAGGGTATGCATGTTTGTGAATGACAAAGAGATGCAAATAGTACACCTAAAGTCAGCATTTGATTCCACCAAATGGGGTTTTGCTGGGTCTATTAGAAGGAGATGTTTTCTAGGTGGTGCCTGCCAGCAGTAGCCACCCTACAAGCTGTGTATGTTGGTCAGTGACCATAAAACCTGTGTCAGCTTGATCGTTGTCCAGTAGCACCAAAAGAAGATTTTCCATAGCGTTTTCTTCTTTGGAGACGCAACACTCTTTATCAACATTGTAGGAGTTCCTCTTTTTGTTGTGTTGGTTTATGTACTTCAGATAAAGTTTATGTCCTGAAAAGTATGTAAAATTATTTAATATGTTTTTCTAGGGGGAGGTGGTGTAGTAGGTCAGTTCTGTTTGTACTCTCCCAGATGTCCCAATGTACTGTACCCTCAGAAAGTGATTGTTACTTCAGCCCTTAAGCACTGAGAAGGAGGTCTATGTCTGATGTAAATTTGTGCAAATGTCATGAAAAAATTTGGGTAGTAGTGCCAGGTCTGAAAAGCTGATCTCAGATGTTGTCATGAACTAATACAATGTTATTTCTCAATGTAGGCAAGCCATCTTTTGCAATTTCCCTTCCCTTTATTCGACTTCAACATGTGATATACAGGTTTTAGTGGTGTATTACATATCTTTTCTTAATGAAAGTGATGTCCAAGTGGAATAGCTAGTATTTGTTTCTTTGTGAGGATGAAAGGGAGAGCACCATTGTTTTAGGCATACAGTTAAACACCATCCTCATCTTGAAAAATGTGCATCTCTTAAGTGTACAAGATAGACCAAAGGTGTAAGGAGAGTTATCCTTGTTTAACAAGGGTAAAGGGAGAAGAGAAAAAGGAGACATTGAAAAGCAAAATCTTACCCCAACTTTGCGTGCTTATTCTATGTGAGGAGACTTGGCTTTGATTTCTGTGCTAACTGTACACTAGCAAACACATATGCAGATCAGTTTGCTCCCAACCAAGGCACTGAAGAAAATCAGCAGTTAATGTTACACAAAGTACAATGAGGAGAGCACGTCACCTGTAGTATGAAAAGGTATTAGCTTATCAAGTCAGAGAAATGAGCTGGACAGATTGGAAGTTTAATCTGACTCTTGACTGTTGTGCCAAATAGATCTTAGCTAAGTGAGGTGAATGTTTATAATTAATTTTAGAGCAGCTTAATTTTTGCACTTAAAGCAAGTCAGTATCTTGTTTTATGTTCTGAAATGAGCAGTTGCCTCCATATGAGTCTGTGTGATTTAGTGAGCAGGAGACTGACTTAGGGACTCAGCATGTACTTGCTATTGAGCATTTCTCTTATAATCTCTGGCTGCTGTGGAAACCTCACTGTGTAACTCTGCTCAACATTTCCATGGTTGAAAAAGCATCAGTTATCCAACAGTGATTCAGTAGTCCTTCTGTTTAGTGCTCGGGGTCCATATATTTATTCTACCATTCAAGCAGTGACCAGACCAAGCTGTGCTCAGTTTCCAAGGTGGGACAAAATCTGGTTGATAGCCTTTGGTGGAAGCTATCACAAATGACAATATTATACTCAAAGTGAACAAGCAGTTGTTTTAAACACCTAATTACTCTTAAAAGACTGAATTTCTCCTCATCCTGTCTTTGCAGAGCAGTAGCTTTCATGCTGTCTTCTCCGTGAATCCTCTCCTGCATCCATGTCCACTGGGTTTCCCAAGAAGAGCAAATCAATGTTTTATTTCATAGTTAATGCACGTGTTTAAAATCACTCCTCTTTGCGGCTTTCCCAGTGAATTATGAATAACTTGTTTGTCTTTAAACTCTGGTCCCATTGAAGTCAAGAGGGAGCTGAAAATGATTATAGAGGAAACACATTAGTTCTTAAAACCCTACAAATAATGTTTCATTCCTCTCCCCATGCTTTTAATTCTTTTAAGGATCCCTAAAAAGGAGCTTTTTAAATCAAAGCAGCAAGGAGCTTTTGCATGGCGTTACGAGCCAGATGTCAGCTGCAGTCATTCAGGTGTGCTGTTCCCTAACACCCACTCAGCTTTCCTCATGGTGTTTCCCAAAGGGGCTGTGGGGCTGGTTGCAAGCTGAGATCAATCCCCAGCCCCCAGCATCTGTTTGCTGAGAGTTGGAGCTGTGTACTGAGTCAAAGTTGTATAAGCTAAAAAACTGAGGCAACGTGGTGTTTGGAATGAGCCTGAGTCTTGGGAACGTATTGCTCAAACAACCAGAAATTAGGCTGTTATCCCTGTGCCAAACCAAAGTCAAAATCCACGTGGGTCTCTAAACTTTTTTTTTTTTTTTTTTTTTTTTTCAAATAGCATTTAGGAGTAAACTGAATTCAGTGGTTGAAAACTTAGTGCTTTTACTGTGCTGTGTGTGCATTCTGCTTTGACTTGTGCAGTGCCTGTGAGTTCTAACATTGTATGAGTGTGCTCAACAAAGAATTCTACAATTTTGATGTCTTGAAATGCAGAATTGGAGTGTTTCTGGAACACGTTATGTTGCCATACTTTGGCTCAGGGTAAAAAATGGGAGGAAAAAAATTCTTGTATCAGTTTCTCCTCTGGTCTTTCACAGTTTTTCTTGGAGCTCTGGCTGAAATAAGTTAGAATGTTGCATTAAGAACATAGGTGCTTTTCCATATCCATAACGTTGTACAGAGAGAAAGTAAGAGATAAATTAAAAACTGCACTGAGCTTGCTTGATTTCTGACCAGTGATGTGGTAGGCCATGGGAGGGGAAGCTTTCTGTGCAGAGCAGAGGAGGAAGCTGAATGTGGAAGAATGCCACACTTTTTTATTCTCCAAAGATAAGACTTTAATTCTCTTTTTTTTTTCTTTCTTTTTTGCAAAGAAAGAGAGCAGACCATGGGGGCAGGCTTGTGTTGCTGTAGTCATAGGACATCTGACCCCAGTAAAGCTCTTGCTGGTCATTAGGTACATCTTGAAATCAGCCTTTTCAGCAAACACATAGTTACTGGAGTTTAATACCTCTTTTGAATGGTTAACATATGATGTTCTTATACACTGTTTTCTTTGCAGCTCATTTTTTCCCTATAATATGTCTGCGCAGGGTTGACACACTCTGTGTTGATGGTCTCTCACCTGACAGTTTTCAGTATAGAAGGGTAAAGGCTGCTTATGGGACTAGTGAAGACAGAAGAATTACAGTTGAGACCAGCCTTAGTCATACTGATTTTTTTGCAGACTAATTGATGCTAATTCTAGAAAGTGTTGACTTCTTTTTTTTAACTAAATGCCACAGATTTGAGCCACCCTACTTGTGCATTTTACAATCAGGCTGCTAAACTGGTTAAAAATTATGAAATTCACTGGTTTCTCCCCTCCCTCTAGCTTTCTTTTCTAAAAATGGACAGGCGAATGGGAAAATGTAGCCAAATGAGCAGGAAATGCAGATCCACTTTATCCTGGTAATGGACCAAATGGCTTTCTGTAGGGGAAAATTTAGAATGTGCTACTAAGATTTGCATTAGAAATTCTGAACCTCCTTGCAGGAGGTGAAATAATGCTCTGGTAGTGTGCCTGACAAAGGTGATTGTGAGGAATTATGTTGCACTTGAATTTCTTTTGATACTGAAACAAGATTAAAAAGGTAGTAAATGTTAGCAGAGCTGCTTTTTCTTGTTGCTTGGAAGATGACCAGGCACTGCAGAGAAATAGGATCAGAACTAAAGGATGTTTATCCACCTATTGAGCTGAAGCCCTTTCCTGGGAAAGAGCTGTTTATCTTTGTACAGAGCTGAAATCACTGGATTCCTCGTCTGCCAGCTATCTAGGTGCTCTGATGGTCCTAACAGGGATTTCTAGATTGTTTTTGAGTTGTTTTGTTTGTTTGTTTATGGTTGTATTACTTTGTTACGAGCATGATTCTTGGTCTAAATTTGGTAGAGCCATTTGTGGAATGAGCAGTGAGCAAAAGCTTAGGGCATCTCATGACTGACAGTCTGGTGAAAGGGATGGGCGGGAGTATTTACCGCCCCTCACCCCTGAGGTGTGTTTCCATGAACCTATTAAAAGGTTTCTTTGAGGTTTTTGGTTTGGTTTTCCTGTTGTTTTTTTGTCTTTGTTTTTTTTTTTTTTTGTTGTTGTTGTTGTTGTTGTTTTTACCTTTACTGTTTATTAGTCCAAGGAGTTGTACCACATACAACAAACTTCAGCTTCCAAAAACTGCTCCTTTGCAGTTGAGAAATTAAACCATAGACCTTAATTGGGTGTTTCTTTCTTCTCCTTTTTCTCCTTCTACATAGCCCAGCCCAACACGCTCTGTATCTACAGTCATTTTAAAAGTATCTGGAAAAGCAACATGCTACTTTGGGTTATTTTTTGGATAAAGCTCAGTTAAGGAAGTGTCTGTAGCAAGTAAAAGCCTGATTTGTGACCATCCTGGCATACTATTTTTTTCCCCACAGTTTTTCCATGGTGACATAAGATGGAGGAAAATATCTTTCTGATATGAAGATAGTTATGAGGAAGAAGCATTTGCACTGGCATCGCACAAGGACAGATGCCACATGGATGCTGATGTGAAGTCCTTTTGATTCCTTTAACATGGCTGGGCTGCTCACTCAGCTTTAGAAGAGAGCTCCCCTGATTGATATTTTTAATGAGCTAGGGGAAAGTCTTCAGACTGCCTGTCTATCTACCTCCAAGCCCTCGGGGTAGGAAGCTAAATCACTGTGAAGCAATAGAAGAGACTTGGCAGGTTGTGTAACCAGCCATTTTAGTGGTATATGGTATTTGTGTATGTGCAGATCACACTTTTTTATTTATTTATTTTTGTGCAAAACAGCTTGAGTGACTGTATTCCCATCAGCAGCACTGAGTAGCTCTTGTCTAGCTGACAGCCTGAAAACAACACTGCATACTCAATTTCATTGCTGATTTGAACCACTGAGACAAACTCAGTCTCCTTGTTTTCTCTACCCTAAGATTACCAAAGAGAAATGAGTGTGTAAGAATCAGTGTGTGTATATGTGAGAATACAGTTGTGTGCATGTACTTGTTGTGTTGGTTGATAAATGTCTGAGTGGGGTCTGGAAGTATGCCTGTGATTATTCCACGTTACAGATAAAATAAACAGGCTATTAGAAAACTTGCTAAGAGAGTGTAATGGCATCAGGGAAAATATTGGGATCTGGGTGCTATTTCTAAGTCATTTTCATTGGAATGCAAGTGGCATAATCAATATGTAACTCTTTGACTGTTAACTCATCAGATTTAGCTGATATCACATTAAATGGGATAGATTTTATTCCTGGCTCAGGCAGAGAGGTTTATATTTAACTGAACTCTCTGGAAGACAAGTATTTGGGAGCTGCCAGTTCTCTGCAAAATGATGATGTCTGTAGCTGTAACCAAACAAATCATGATACCGTTTCTTCATCATTAGCAGTGCAGGCCTTGCTTCATAATGAACTAAACAGAAGTTCTGGTGGTGGCATGTTGCTTGCTTTTCCTAACCCTCCCATTGCTATCTCTGCCTGTGTGCTGTTAGGTGAGCCTCATCATGCCTCTCGTATCCTGGGCTGTCTTGGAAAGTGAAGGCTTCCCTACCATAAGTTTGAAAGTCTACGCTGAAGCAAAAAACTGCTGATCACTGGTTTGGGAAGTGAAGTGTCTGGGCTGAGTTTGCAGCCATAGGGAGCATCCAGAACGGGTGGAGATTTGAATGGAAGCGGCAGTACCTACTGCTGTAGAAACTGCATTTAGTGTCATTCAGCACTCAAAGGAAGTCCATTTGTGTTGGCAGCATCACCTCTACGCCAGAGAAGTGCTGACACAGTTAAGAAGGCTGCAATGATAATAATTTCTATTAATTACTGGAAAAACTATTAATAGAGGCATCTGAAAGTCCATAGAAACCCATGTTTCCAATAGCAAAACACTTTTCCTTTAATTATTTTTGTTAGAAACCAAGCCTCGTGTTCTGGTGATGCTGTCGTGAGGGAGGCCTCCTAGGTAGCATCTGTTCACACTTCCCACATATTGTGTAAATATATCTACTTCAAGTATTGCATCGTCCCAGAAGTCATGCTTGCTTCTTTGCTCCAAACAAGAAATCTGGAATCCTTTCCCTCTTACAAATCCCACCTGTAGCTTGGCAGACTACCAGTTTGAGGTTGTGGTTATTATTATTCTTTTTTTGTTGTTGTTGATAGTACTTCAATTCTAAATTTTGCATAAAAGCTGTAAATGTTTCTGGATTATGAATGATCTCATTTCCCCCTTTCTCCCATTCCCCAGAAACATTCCTAGTAAGTTAGTCAAGTTCAATCTCTTCTGAGCAGGAGAATTTCAGCAATAAATAAAGCAGCACTCAAAACCATAAATAATGTTTGGACAGCTTGTGGTGAGGGTTTCCCAAAGGGAAGAAATTATTTTGTCATGGCAGTGTATTACAGGGCCATCTCATGTCGTGCTGGAAGCTGATGATCCTTCTTTGGAGAATGCTACTACACGGGCATTGGGAGTCCTGAGTCCCTGCAAGTTTCAGTGGTTTATATTTCTGAAAAACTCCTGAAAAATTGGCTTGTGGAACAGCAAAGTAAATCACACTGATTAGAGAAAGGAAAGGGAAAAAGGAAGGAGGATGAAAATCAGCAAAGACTAACTGATATTAAGAAATTCTATGCTAAGGCTGCAACTGCAACCCTGTCTCAGGACTCAGTGGGGGAAAAAAAAAGTGGTAAGAGCATATGTCAGTGACAGATTGCCAACCTTAGCATTTAATTCCTGGCATTTTGTGGGTTTATAGGATTTGCTGACAAAAAGATGTGGAGAGGATTGTATGGGATGTAATTTCCTGAGCTTTCTTCTTGAAGGAAAAAACCTCAAACCATCTTCTTTTATTGAAATATATTGGAAACAGTATGAACAATTGTATTTTTTCGTTAGATATTAAATACCTCTGTGTTATGACACTGTCTCCTTTAAAAGCAGTATCCAAAGGACGGCATAATTAAATTCTTTCCTTACTTGAGCGTCATTGTGATGCAGTCTATTTTTTTCTTTGCTTGACACCTCTGAGCTATGTAGACTCATGATCTGTTAAAATGTGTGTGTTTACAGAGATGTGAACAACCCCAGTCTGCCTGTTCTGCAAAAATGTAAAATAAGCAATATTTTGCAAACTTCCAAGAAGCATGAAAGCGGGGATGTTAAAAACAAAGCTCTATATTGTACCTGGGTGCTTGTTTAGACACTAGCTTGTCATATTGTATAGAAACATTGTATGCTTTCTTATGTTGCCTTTTTCTTATGGCTTTTCCACTACCCATCAAAATATCCTTGCTCTGAAAGCCTCAAACCTGCTTTTGGCATGGGTCTTTGGTAGGGAGCTGGTTTAAGTGATGCAATTAGAAGTCTTGCTGAACTCTTGGGAATTTCATGTGTGCAGCTCTGAATATTATGCACTGAGTAGAGAACCTGGAGGAAGCTATTAAGAAGACATGAAACAATTGAAATATAAATTATTATTTTCAATTTCCCAGAGCAGTTCCTGGGGGAAGGACAGGGGAATAGATTATTTTTCCTTTGGAGTTTTGACCTGTTTCTCTCTTGATTGAGGAAATAGCTTGGAAAAAGGAGAACTATGGTAGAGGATTTGAAATCTTTTCAGAATGGATTCATCGCTATGTAAAAGGTGTTTTAAAATTCACAAAGGCCTTGAGTCAGTTTAAGTGTACGTCACTTAAATATCTCCATTTTACTCACTGAGCAAGAATAAGTGAAACCACTCATAGGGCTTAGGTGCCAGACTTCCCAAGGTGCTGGGCTGTGTTTTTTTTCCTGTTAGCATCAGCATTTCAGGAGAAGACAAAAGCCTTATCATCTGGCTCTGTGTCATCTCAGCATGCACTTAGGTGAGCTTGTGAGGTTACTTAGCATTTTGCAAGAAATACACAAACATAATGTTGTTTTTTGTTGTTTTTTTTTTCCTGCTGATTTTGCAAGCGTTTACAGACTGTAAACTCTTCACTGGTTATGGTGGGCTCTTCCCAGTGCATGCCGATTCACAGACTGTACAATGTGCTAGAGTCCAAGTTTGTTGTCTGCAAATGACACCTCCAGTGGAAATTACAATACTCCGTGAGCCCTTTGTTTCAGGTTTTATCGAGCCGACAAAGTGCTGTAGCAAAATGATACATTTTACAATCTCTGTGAGTTAGTTGTTCATTTCAGGGCTCATGAAATTTAAAAGCTAGGCAGGCCAATCGACAGTACTCATACAGCCCATGAGTCTGTTTTTTCAGGTCCAGAGACTTGCAAATCCCAAACTAAGTGTGGATGGTCATTATAAACTCCACGGATCTGTGTAAAAGAGTTTGGTAAACCAGAAGATCGTAGAGCCATGTGTGGCATGCTCTTTCTTTCGATACTCTATTAGAGTTTGTGTTGTGATTTCCATCCTGTTCAGGATCATGAAGACCATCTGGGGTAGCAGTAAGGTGGAGTTGGTGAATGAGGACATTTAGTCCATAGGCAGGTGCAATCTGAGACCCTGGGGCAGGGAGGTTTCTGCATTTCCGGTTTTGGTAATAGTTTTTAGTAATAGTGGGATATAATGATTGCTGTGATCTTTTTGAAAAAAACATTGCCTGCATGATATAATTTAGCCTGAGGCTGTCATTAGGATAAGCCAGTAAATAACCTTTTTTGACTTTTGAGGACTGAGTCCAGAATCCTGCGATGGAATTTCATTCCCTGAAAGAGACTTGCCGACTTTTCTGGCTTGTTTGCGTGCACAGGCACATATGTATGTGCATACCTTTTAAATTGTAAATTTTGTAAATTGCTGCCAGCTTTTGAACTTCATAGGAGGGAAAATAAGACCAAAAAAAACCCAACCAAAACAAACAAAAAAAAAACCCTAAAATAGGGAAGGAAAGAAGGCAAACTAACAACAACAAAAACTTCTACTTTTCAAGTACTTCATGATCTCTTAACGAAACGTGCATACTTGCAGGGCTCATTTGGCATTAATGAAGCAATGACAAATATTTTTGCAGCTGGTTTAACGCTAATGAAAACCGTTGGTTGGGAAGGACCTGTGTGCAGCGCTGAGCATTGCCTCGTTTCAGGTCCTGAATTCCTCAAGGCTGGGAGAATACACTGGAGGCTGTGGCTAAATGCTTGCTCCGTCTCAATGCTCTGGGTTTGTCATCCTCTG
Source organism: Centrocercus urophasianus (assembly GCF_019232065.1). Classification (NCBI taxonomy): domain Eukaryota; kingdom Metazoa; phylum Chordata; class Aves; order Galliformes; family Phasianidae; genus Centrocercus; species Centrocercus urophasianus. Next base: position 41,868,554 of record NW_024884475.1, on the reverse strand, counting down.
TGAGTGATGTTTGAAGATAATAGCACATCTAGGCCTTTGGACTAGACCGGGATGGCTGTTTGACTAAGAAGATATTTGGTTGGGAGCAGATCTTGTTTCTCTTGTGGTTGGAGTGTGCAGCATTCTAAGCTAGCTGAAAGGATGAGGATGTGCCCAAGAGGGTGAGAACACAAGAAGAACTGAAGGATCAACACTGACCATGTTTCCATGATCATGAAAGGGCTTATGGCAGCAGAACTGCTGGTCCTGGGAAGCAGAACTGGGGCAGCTTCTACGTCATGCTTTGCTGCCCTGAAGCCCAGTGCATGCAGGTCTGTGTGGTGGAGCTGAAGGTGGGAGGGAGGGACATGGGATGCAACAAACCCACCTGAATGCAGTTCAGCTGCTTAGTGTGCAACTGACAATTCCACCTTAATGGGAGTGTCCGTACTTACCCTGTTTTGTTTTGTTTTTTTTTTATTTTATTGTTTGTGGAAACAGTAAGCCAAATTCTCTTTCTCAGGTCATCCTTGTTGTATCTCTGGAGCAATGCGAGCTCCTCCCAGTTAACAGTAGGGTATCTGTAGAGTGAAGAGGACCAGATAGGGAAAGAAGGGTTTTTTTACTCACTCTCTAGCACAACCTGAGTGCAAGTGCCTAAACTGTTGTGATTTTGAGTTACCCACTGTACTCTGGAATGGCTGTACACCCTACTTGGTCATTCTATCCTGGAGATTTTTCCTCTAAAAGGTACTGCCTGCCTTCATTTTTAGATTTTGTTCTCTTTAAACTCTCTTAGAAAATGACTGCATGGACAGTATTACATGAAATAAACATTTTTTTCTATATACATTTATTTTGAGGGAATAATGCAAATGATGCAAATGTATACGAATAGGATCCTATTGTGCAAGAGCCATGATTTATTTAAATAAATTATCAGAACATAGAGGGCTTGATTTATAACACTAAGTAGTTGATGGGAATAAGTCATAAATTGTAGCATAAGGCTTACTGGATGTTTGAAATCCCTGTTTGTTTGTGTAAATAGGTGCATAGGAGGATGGCAAGCTTATATTTCTTGTGCACTTTGTGGATTTTCATACATTGGTTTTACATCATGTCAATTCAGTCAGACAAAAGGAAACGCTTCAAGTTTGTCAGTTTTGCTAACCAGGAAGAGAATGGGAATTTCTTTCCATGTCTGTCTGCCTTTTCCTACCTTTTTGTTTCTGAAGGCAGCCTTGATGCTCGTCTACACAGTGCTGCACTGGAGCTCCATCTCTGATATCATTCACTGATAGGATGAGGAGGGAGCTGGAAAGGCTGACAGGAGAAATTGCGTGCAAGCAATCTGCAGCACAGAGCAAAGTACCTCTTGAGCTGAAGAACTTTTGTTTTTCTTAAAAGACACTTTATAATGCATATACGTGTAGGCTTCTTGTGGCTGTAGGTGTCTGCTAAGTGACTCATATAAGATAGTGGAAGGTAGTTGAAATTCATTCAGTTCAGTTTGGAAGCTCTACCTGCAAAATGGACGTGCTTCTGATCTCCAGATCATTGCCACTGCTGTCAAAGCCATGGAGGGGATCAGGGGATTTTCATTTCCAAATGACTTGGATTGGAAGGGTCCTCAAAGATCATCTAGTTCCAACCTTTGTGCCACAGGCAGGGTTGCTGACTGCTAGATCATGCCCTGGATCAATCTGCCCAGAGCCCCATCCAACCTGGCCTTGAACACTTCCAGGGATAGGGCATCCACAACCTCTCTGGAATACGAGATGGGGCCCAATGGGAGCAGAGTAGACGGGGACAATCACCTTCTTCTCCCTGCTAGCCACCCCTGTTTTGATGCAGCCCAGGATACCGTTGGCCTTCTGGGCTGCAAGTGCACACTGCTGGCTCACGTTATATTTTTCATCTATCATAACCCCCAGGTCTTTCTCTGTAAGGCTGCTCTCAATGAATTTTCTCTCAGTCTTTACACATACTTGAGGTTGCCTTGACCTAAGTATAGGCTTTGCGCTTGGCCTTGTTGAACCTCATTAGGTTCTTGTGTGCCCACTTTTCTAGCTTGTCCAGGTCCCTTTAAGCGGCATCCCTTCCTTCTATTGTGTCAAGTGCACCACTCAGTTTGATGTCATCAGTAAACTTGCTGAAGAACTACATCCCTCTGTGTCATTGATAAAGGTGCTCCTCAACATCTTTATCAGTGGGATAGGAGGGAACAGCCTGGTGTACAGTGGGGACAGGCTGCTCGGTGACTCCCAGGTTGGCTTTGCTCATGTGCTGCTCCCAGGTGCCACAGCCAGCCCTGAGGTTGGCATCCAGGGTGTGAAAAGCAAATGCATCTTGAAAGAGCCATTTTAGGGAAAGGAAATTAACACCGTGGGAAATGTTTGGGCATTTGCTTCATGGAATTATTTATTTCTGGTTCTGCTTCCCTAAATTGAAATTAAGACCCGGTCAACAAGTACATTGTTGATAATGTGTGAATTATCACCACTGGAAGAAGGCAAGAAGTTTTGTGGCAGAGATAGTTAATGATGAAGTCCACTAGTGATTGGTAGGCCTATAAACATTAGAATAATGGGAGTTATCTAGGTAGATTATTTTTTTTGCCTTAGCTAACTACTGCAAGAATGAATTGATGATGCACAATCAGGAGATGTCAGAAAAGAAGCATCCACCCTTGAATGGCAAAGCATAATTATTATGGGCACAATTGATAGTGGTTGGTATTTGACTCTGCAAGTGGCTGCTCAAAGGGTTAGATTGGATTTTTTTGTCACATCTCAGTCTTGATCCACAAATGTCTTCTGTTGAAGTGTTAGCTTCTTCTTTTTTTTTTTTTTTTTTTCCCCTTTCCTGTTCTTTTTTAGCCATTTGACAGTAATTTACTAGCTTGCTTAGCTTTTTAGTCAGTTGTCTCCCACTCCGGAAAGCCAGGTTTCTTAAGTGCTTCTATGATGCCAAGTTAATTGCCCGAAAATAAGTGCTTGAAGATGGATCAAGTATTGTCTCATCAGCATTCAGCATCCCTGCCAGAGCATGAGGAGGAAGGAGGAAGCACCAGGACGGTTAGAAGAAGAGATGGAGAACCTAGGCAGGCAGGAGTCATAGCTAAGCACTGTAATGGAGCCATATGAGGGAAGATAGGGAGAATTTGGTAGGGTAAAGCACCTGGCATCGTCCTTTAGGCTCACAGGCGTATGAATTGAGCCTCAGAAAGAGCTGTAAGGCTGACAAGTGAAGCCAAATGCCAGATCAACTTCAATAAAGGCCACTTTGTGCTGGGACTGAAACGTGAGTTGAGTCCTGCTGAAAACTGTGTGCCATGGTGCATGGCAGGCCCTGGCAGCTGTTTGGCTGTGTTTCGGGTGCCTGGCTGTTGAGTCCTGCTCACCGACTTGAGCTGCACTTCCCAGGTCTGGGATCAGAAGGGCTGCTCCCACCCCTCCAGACTTGCCATCACCACCGGGGCTTTGCTTTATCCTCCTTTACCGAACAGAGCCAGGGCCGCTCCCCAGGATTTAACAAATCCTCTACTATTTCAGGGCCCAAGGGTATTGGCAGTACTCTTGATCCCTTGTGCCTCATTCTTCCTCTGATTGCTTACGCTTGGGTGGATTGGACTCCATGTCCCAGGGGATTTGTTGCAGTCCTCTCTTCCTGGGACTCATTCAGCAAATTTACCCTAATTATGCCTATATTTGTGCCAGCCTCCTTACCTGACTCCAGTGAGCTGCAATGCCATTTTCGTTCATATTTAATTTGGGAGCACATCCCTGCTCCTGAGAAAGAGCAGGCTTTTATTCCAGCTTGTGCACTGTCAGCGGATTTGTTAACTAAGCTTTATATGTAAAACCTTTAATAAATGGGATGTCAGCGCTTTGAGGAACTTGCCTGACTTTCACATCCCACTGGCAAAGCTTGCAGTCAGAAGCCCAGCAAATCTGATGCAAGCAGGCAAATCTGTGTGTAGCCTATAGTAGTCACTTTGGAGAGCATACATATTATTTTAAAACCTTTTCTGCCTTTCAGCCCTCATCTCCAGATCAGAAATGCTGCAGTCCTTCATTCTGTTGGGCAGCACTGAACGTAAATAATTACAGTAGAAAATAACTCTGAAAATTTTAAATATTGCTTTAATAAGGACTCTCTGTCTACATTTGTGTCTCTTGTCAGATGTGCAGCCCTTGATTAACGTGTCGGCCTCCCCTTACCGTTCAACTATGAATGTTACCCCACTTACTGCACGCATTTCTGAAAGACCTGTCACCACGGTGTCAGAGCAGCTCTTCCACATCTCATTTGCCAAACAGGTTGGGGCTGGCAATAACCAGAGAGGAGTGTAATGAGCCAGAGAGAGCCCAGCATGCCTGAGCACTAGATCCAGCACATAGATTCAGCAGCATCATAGGTGATAAATTCACACGTATACCTTTGTCCGTGCTCATGCAGTAATGTCAGTTCAATAACATTGCTTCAGGACAGTAAGATGTGTTTTACATTTATAATGAATGAGATAATTTGATTATTGTTGCTAGCAGCAAAGGGGTTTAGAGATAGTCCAGCTCTCATCCCCACGAGAAGCTGAAATGATGAAAGAAAACTTTGCAGCGTTCCACGGCACACGTTTGATCCATCAATCACCGAGACAAAGTGTGAACTCCTAAACCATGAAGGTGTGACATCTCCTCAGACTTCTGAGTTTGCTGACTTTAAAGCAACAAGTCAATTAGAAAGCCAAACCTGGACTGGGAAGAGAAGAAAAGAAAAAAACACCATTAAAATACTAACCTGACATGCTTAGGTTTGTTTGATAGGCTAACAGACTGCTAATATTTAATTTTAAAAACCTGGATGCTGTCCAAAGCAAACTTATGAATAGCATAAGTCATATTAAAGCAAACTTTCATTAAGCGACAGCTTTCTCATAATTAGTTTCAGCAGAAGGATGCGGTTTCACAAAAACTATGGCATTTCTTTATTTTGGTAACAGAGCTTTCTGCTAAAGGTTATTTCCAGAGGGTTACAGATTGTGTGGTGTGATGAAATAAATGGGGGACTGATAAATCTGGAAGAGAACCTAGAGCTGGAGTTATGCTCCCATTCTGTTCTTGACATCTATTGGACAATGTAAGTTTCCCTGGAGCATTCAGCCTCTCTGTGCAGTTGCTGGGGGGACATCAAGGGCAAAGTGTGCTGGTTGCAGTCCTTGGAACTGGCACAATATTTATGCTTTTGTCTTTCATTTCATAAACTTCATGAAGTTAATTGCTGATGTGAGGGGGGCTACGTGCGCAGAAGTACCCAAAGGGAGTTAGGAGTACAAATTCCCTTGCCCAAACTGTCCTCGTTTCCTTAAATAGAAACACACTTCCAAAAATGCAAAACTTATCCCAAAATAATTAGATAGATGTGATGATGTGTAATTAGTGATGATTTTATTATCATTTTAAAGCTTGTTTGCTTTTCCAGTATTTCCAGCATTTGACCTAGTAAGCACTCTGCAATGTCAAGACTCAGGGGAGGTTTTGCTGTGCCTTGGCATGTGTTTATTTTCAAGGGCCATGCCTTATAAGCCCTATGATGCATATGTGAAAGGAGTTTGTGTTTCCTGGGTGAGAGGAGTGAGCTGTGTGAGATGAAGGGTGGAGGTGGCCCTCATCACTGGTCCCGCAGCTGCTCCTTGGAGGCTTGGGAGTTCATGTTCTTAACAACTTCCCCTCCAAGGTCTTCAGATTGGCTCTTAATTGGCAAGCTCATTAGCAGGCTTGCTAAGAGGAGGGAGAGCGAGCCAAATTTGTATTCTGTCAGCACATGCTGTGAGAAGTCAGTAATCAAATAGCTTTTTTACAGTGTCTCCTTCAGCGTCTACTTCTGAAGGCTCAGGTTTGTAGGCCTGCTATAAACCCCAATAAATATAACAACCATTAATAACTGATTGACCAGAGGGATTTATGTAATCGTGGGATTACAGATGCTAATTCCTTTCTCCAGTCATGTTTCTGCATTTTATTGATCGGGGAACTGACTGTAAAAAGGTTTTAAACTAATGGCATGACAGTGCAGGGGTTGAATGCCATATGGATACCAAAACACTGCTTGTGTCGAGTGATGCCTGGACTGGTTTCAGAAACAATTGGAGAGGAGGAAGGTGAGAAATGCACTGTGTTCTGTGTACTACTTCTTCAGGAGCTGCAAATCCAGTGTCTGCCTTGGAGAATGTGGCCGTGTTGAGCTGCAATAAGTTCATCACCATACAGCTTTTGGATCTGGAAGATGTACTTGGTTGTAAAGATTTATTTTTTCTTTTACTCTTGATACATAACATCCCATTTCAGCTCATAAAACAGTTAGGCTATTCTCATTCGTTGGTCCTAAATGTTCACTTCATAAAATCACAGGTTGGATTGGGTTGGAATGGTCCTTAAAGCCCACCCAGCTCCGATCCCTTGCCATGGGTGGGTTGTCCCCCCCAGCTCATGCTGCCCAAGGCCCCATCCAGGCAGGTCTTGAGTGTCTTCAGGGATGGGGTTTTCACAGCTGCTCTGGGCAGCCTGTGCTGGGGTTTCACCACCTTCTGAGTAAAGAATTTCCTTCTAGTATTTAACCTAAATCTCCCCTCTTTTCATTTATGCCATTTCTTTTTGTCCTATCACTATTGCTGTTTTTCTGTGATGTGGAGGAAAGTTTATTTTGCTGTGCTCTGGATATTTCTGCATTACTAAGGTAGAATTACCACAGGTTAGAGTGAATAATGATCCAGAAGACATTGTAAGGTAGCGTTTACTGGGCTGATTTATTAGTATCTGCTAAAGACATGCTACTCAAGGTACAGCAATGAGACAGGGGCAGATGAAAATGTATGTTGGCTCATCTATTCTATTAGCAGGGTGTGAGAAGAGTCTTTAATGAAGTGCCCTTTTTCATCTTGAACTAAACAATGAAGCCGGAAAAACATTGAGCAGAAAGCATCAGACACCAGTGGCCAAAAGTCACTGTTTGTAATGCAAAATGTGCTCCCTATTCCCGTGGTGAGGGACACAGGGGGTACCATGAGCACGAAGCCTCTGAACGCTGAGCATGCTGGCTTCACTTGAAAGGTAGAAAACTCCAAACCTCAGCAATGAGAATCTCCCATCAGCTCTGTCAGGCATAATTCTTTGTGAAAATGGCTGCTGGTGGAAAAACAGGCAAGATGCAGAGATGGATGCTCTTCATCTGTGTTTCTGAACTGGATGCTTTCCCCAAGCTTAGTTTATCATTAATTAATTTGGGAAAAGCAGCTCTGATGATACTGACATTTACTGTGGATCTGAAGGAAACACAAATAAAATGTAAAAATGAACTTTAATGCCTTTGCTGTCTCAGATTGTGGTTTACGGATCCTAGCTCTTTGTAAAAGGCAGGGATGCTGTTTTCTGCCTCGTCCTTCCAGCCCCATAGCACAGTGAGATAACTGCAGGAATGATTGCCAGTGGTAAGAGCTCCAGGAGTGGTAGCCTTGGTCTGTAATTTCGATAGGCTTCAAGAAGCTGGACCTTTCTGGGGTTGCAGTATCTCCACAAGCTCTTTCCATTTCTGCTCCCACCTTCCTCCTGGCCGTGTTGCTTCTCTGCTGGGTCCGCACATGAGCACAGCCAACGGGAGCTGCCTGTCTCATTACTTTCCTTGCAGCTCCACCTCTTACTGCCCTCCTGGGGCTTAGCTGGTATTAAAAGTAACAGCCCAACTTGGTGTCTCTTAATTATCTTCTTCTTCTTTTAATTTACCAGCAGCTCAGAACTGAACGTTACGACTTAAATGTTCTATCTGGGCTCTCTTTCAGGGGACAGCATGAATGAGCAGCAGACGCTGGATTAATGCCTTGTCCTAATCTCCTTTTATTTGCAAATATCCAGTTCCTTGCAGATGGCTCTGAACAACAAAAAGCATACATGGCCCGCCTCTGGGGAAAATTAGGTTGTTTGTGGCCACCATTGCCTGCTTTATAATCCATGCTGGTACTTCTTTTGTCACCAGAGCAAGGGTTCCATGGCAGTCTGAAGGCACAGCACTGTGAGATGGGTGAAGTAGCTTGGGGGTCCCTGTGAATCGGCCCTGAAGTGCAGTGATGGAAAGAGAAAGGAAAGGACTTCACTTAGAGAACACAAGAATGTTGTTTTTATTGCCCTTTCACAAGTGACTACCAGATGAGGGGACCAGGACAACCAGCTCATGTGACAGTGAGTTGCATGTGAGTGTCTCCTTGTGGCATGAGATGCGTTTCTGGGGCAGTAGGCTGATTCTGGAGCTGATTTCAGGCCAGGTTGTCAGTTTTCCATCTCAATGGCTGTCAACAAGCTTAGGTAATTCACAGCCGGGCAATTCTCGTTCCTGACTTTGTCCTCAGCTCATCAGAGCGTGATATGAGAAATAAGATTTGATGTGATGAATTGCGAGCAGGGCTGGGCGGTAACTACTCTTGCAAAAGGTGTGTGAGTGGGGGAAGCTGTTTATCAGAAAATAATTAATCATGAAAATCAAATGATTAAATTAATCTTTGTGGTCTGGCTGTGTCCCAGACCATCAACAGAAAAATACTAGAAGCTTCCAATAAAGAATGGATGTTGTAGCAGAAGAGATGAGCTGCAGGTGCTACATGTGAGCAGAAGTACTGGGTGGTAGTGTTAAAATTTGTCACTGCTGCCTACAAGACAGGAAGATCTCAGTATAAATATCAATGCCACATCCTTAGCCCAAACCAAAGCACTTTTAACTAAAGAAACAATAAGTTGGAGAGGATACTTAGCCATCAAAGATACGTCTGCATGGTAATTGAGCCAGCTTCCTACATACGGTCTAGGTGATCTAGGAGCCCAGAGCAGCAAGCTACAATGCCTGCTGACGATTCAGGGGAGACCTTTGGTGTTAGTGAAGCCCTTCAAACCTTCAGTTTGCAGCCCCGTGCTGGTCAGGACCAGTAGCTCCACCAGAAATGTTTGAAATTTAGGCTTTTCAATCATGTGATCACCTTGAAAGGTAGAATTAGTTAAAAAAAAAAAAACAACTCGTCCATAGCAGCTAAAATTGTTCTGGAAGTCCATGAAGTGCAAAATGCTAGTACTGTAACTATAATTATAATGGCAGCACAAGACCTAGTTTTGACCAGGCTTGCTGTAATACCAGCAGCAGCGAAGCCATGATGGGACAGGCTCTCTTGTCACTCCTTCTGGCCCTTGAGTCAGGTATGTTGACATAGGTTGATCACACTTTTGGCAGAAATACGAATGTGTCCTGAGGCTTCCGCATTTTTGGAGGTTTGCAATTTATTTTAAGCCTTGAAATTGAAGCAAGTTGCGTGCATCTTTTTCCCCCTTTACAAATTGACAAAATTATTTCAATCTATGTGCCCAATTCTAAATTCTATGTGGATGTTTCACTAAGAACAGCTGGTGGCAGGATCGAGTCTGACTCTAGACAGGAAATGGCTGTCTTCTAAAGAAGTGCTTTTTTGTTTAGCCTTTGCTCTGTTTTCTCCTTTGTCATTTTTGTTCAGTAATTGTGCTGAGCAGAACAAAGGGTTTTTGGGTACAGTTTCTAGGAGGGAAGTCAGCCATATGCACTCCTATACACGTGTCCTTAAGCTAGCTTATCTGGTCTGAGTCATCTGTGTGCCTAGTGCATGTTTTTGTCTAAGCTGGGTCCATTGACTTTTAGGGCAGGAAGGATGTTTTGTTAAATACTAAAAAAATGAATTGAGCTGAGCTTTTTCCAGATGGCCATTAGGAGATGTCCAGGGTTCATGTCACAGTACTTTGTTCTGTGCTAACTGCTTCCTCATGCTGCTGCTTTCCAGTACTCTCATCTTTTTGTGGCAGACTGTTTGCAGGTGTTTGTGGCCAGGTGAAGCAACTGGAGGATCTGCCTGGAAGAAATCCATGGGGTTTTTTTGTTTGTTTTTAGTGTTTAGTACTGACCAGTGTGCAGGAAAAGTGCCTTGGCACTGATTTTTCAGGACAAGCTGCTGGTGTCTGATCAGACCAATGCCGTTAAACCCGTGGTTTGGTACAGTGGGTCAAGGCAGTGCTGCCTGGTCTGAGCATAATGCTGTCTTCAAAGCACATGGAGGAGGATTAAACAGTTTTCCAGCAACCTGCTGCCATCTGTGTGAACCGTCTCCTAAAATGTGCTGGTGAATGCCTGCAGGCAGAGCCGCAAGTCTGGATGTGTTTGCAAACCGTTCTGTTAGTCACCAGGCCTTCCTGCCCAGGGGAAAGGCAAAGATGGAGCATGCAGACACAGGGCTCTTAGGAGCTGATGGGGATCAAGGCAACTAGTGGCAGGGGATTCTGATGCCTCCTGTAGCCCGGATGGTACTGAGCAGAGATGGGTTATCTTGCAGCTGCATGGTGATTGTGTTGTGATTAAAGGACCTCTGTAGAGATGAGAGGCTGTTATTCCTGCAATTTCTCTCGGAGCCAGGTCTTGCCAATTCTGCTTGCTCACAGCAGGTTGGTTTTATGAACCCCCTGTGTTTTGAGGAGAGCTTTTGTATGCTAAGCCTTGCTCAAGGCAAACATTGGTGGAATAATCTGTTCTTATTACCACAAGTGTTATATTAAAACTCTGTAATTAAAGGGGGGAGGAGGGATTCTCAAAGCATTCTTCATATCGCTATCATTCTTAACTAATGTGTCTTTTTGAGAGAAGCCTTCAAGCTGAAGTGTGTATCTCCACAGAAGGAAAAAGAAGTACTGATTCTGACACGAGCTCCATTCTTCCTTGTGGCCCATGAGATAGCAGCATATGACATGACATTTAACATCAGCCTGTTCTAAAGGCTTCCTGATAGTTGTGAAGGATTCCTTTGTTCGGACCAGTCACTTTTCACAGCACTTCTGAAAAACTTTGAAGGGGAGGATTGAGAACAAGAAATATTCTCTTTGTATGGAAAACATCACATTGAGATGTTGGTTTGGCGTTTGTCTTTCTTCAAAGATATGTAGGTTTGGCTGTTGCCTTAGAGAGTTTAAAGCGATCCAAGCATTGCTTTTTCTCTCTTCTTTGCTAGAAATTGGTGGATTCATTACGATGAATTCGTGGCTGCTATACTGCCATGATTGAAATGAGATGGGAATGTGAAGAACCCTGTCCTGAAAAATGATTCTTATGCAAAGGGTGGGCCTGGTCATTATAGCTTATTTGGTATCTTTTTCTCAGATGTCACTTGTTTTATATGGAAACTGTGGGATTTTGTGAGTGAGTGTCGTGCTGCCTACTTGAATTTATACCACTCAGGGCAGTGGGGCTGTGAGCCAGGACTGACATCTTCATTCTGCTGAAATTACTCCACAATAACATTTTGATTTGCAACTGGAAGCCCAAACAGAAAAAAAAAAAAAGAATTCTTGCCTGGTGGACCATGCTCCTGCTTATCACTAAGCAAGGCAAGAGAAGAGGAATGTTTTGTTTTCATTGAAGAAGACTTGAAGAGAAAGCTTGGAGTTTGCGTTTGCTTGCTGGTCCTGGTCTGCACACTGTCTCTTTTCTCCTGGGGCATGCTGAATTGCTGCTCTGAATACTTGGAGAGGGCGTCAGGCCTTAGGCTAAGGCTGAGCAAAATCATCCATTTACTTCTGGCTTTGAGTTGAAGTCGTAAATACTTCTCTGGCACCGTGAGAGAAAACGAGGGGTTATCCCGACTCACAGCCTTTGCTGAGGTTGTGCTGACACTACCATGAACTTTGCTGGAGGCTTGGGCTGAGTTTCAGATTTGTGGCGAAACCTGAATGCAGGTCAGTGTAGGGCTGCCACAGAGATGGTAACAAAACCTCAGTCAGTGCTATTTATATTCTTTTAATTTGTATTCTGGCCTGCTGAGCTCTCCAGGGGGCTGAAATAATGGTGACCGTAACTCAGCCCCCACGAATGAATCAGTTCCAACTAGGGTCGCTCTCTTTCATACCTATTGAGTCCAAATTAAATGATACCGTTGACCTGTCTTTCCCCCTCTCAGAGGGATCTTAGAACATGGCACAAACACAGCCAATTCTTTAGCAGCCCTACCAATGCAAGTAGGAAGAAATCTGTGTAGCTGTGCTTCCCCCTGGAAGGTTCCCAAGATCAGGAGTCCAGCAGCATCTACCTGCCTTTCTTGCTTCACTTGCTGGTTTTTTTTTTTTAGTTGATAAGATCTTGGCAATACGTATGTTGTGTGGCTTAAAAACAAAGCAGAAATACTGTCAGGCAACCTGAACAAGGAGTCAAGCAAGTGAAGGATGCTTATAGAATATGGGGATCTGTAATCTTCTGGGTTACTTGGAGGCCAGCGATTTTCTGTTACTTGCAACAAGTCCCTGAACTTTTCCCATGTTTTCATCTACAAAACCATTGTGTGCCTTGCTGGAGTGTTTCATAATACGTAATTAATGGATAGGTATTTGCTTGACATTTTGGATTTAGCTATTACAGGTTTGTACTACTGGAATAGACCATTAGACTATCCATTTCTAACCTCTGACATGTCAGAAGTGAGATGTTTTTTTCAAGGTACTCCTTTCTAGGTCCCTGTAGCCAGAATTTTAGTTGGTGTTAAGTACTGCTGTTATTCATACTCTTGCTTGTACTCAAGAACATGCTGTTAGATCTCTGGGCAAAGCTGTGTCTGGCCTCCTTTTCTGCTTACCTTTTACCTTCTACTTTTGGAAGCCCTATGTCAGTATAGACAGTGTCAGGCTCTCGCTTTTCTGGCCATTAGGCTTGAACTTTCTCACAAGTAAGCTCAATACAGCAGTATTTTATTGTTTTTTATCATTGTTTTCCCTTTGCTCTTCATCTTTGGTGTCACTCCAGCAATGCTTTATTTGAGGTGCTTTGTCCTAGAGTTGCTTCAGGGTACTTCTGGTTATAGGTACTTACAGAAAATGCAGAATTTTGGGTGTGTGGGATGTAGGGCAGCAGTACCTGCCCACTTTGAGTATATATTTTCTCTCCAGATGACTTGTAAATGTGATAATATTCTGATTTTAGAATAAAGCAAAAGATGGGTAAGGTGCTGCTACTTAGAACTCTGCTTACTTTTGCATTGTGAATCTACAGTATTTTTGTAAGTTTTTTTAGTGTCACCAGTATACACTTAGGCGGCAGCTGACTGATTGCCAGATATGTGAATGCTGTCTGCTTCTCATCTAAGGAACAAAATAAGCACAAGGTGGGGGAGGTAGTAGTATTGCAGAGCAGAGAAGAAGCTGATCTTGTATTTGGCAACACTCATGTCGAGTGCAATTCTTGATATAAGATGTGCTTCCTCATGAAGGCTGTACCCACAGCTAAATACCTCATTCATGAGCAGATGACTGTGAGAAACTCTGTGCTGGCATTTCATGGTGCAGGGGCACACATCTGCTGCTGTCCTGCAGTAAATATGAAAATTCGAGATAGCTTCCTCTCCTGTGAGAGCTACCTCACACTTACCGTGGAATTAAGTGTGCATGCTAGTTTACTACGGAAAGTGATCTGTGATAACTTGTTTCAGAGCATAATATTTAGGATGGTGCGTTGCTAAAACTGGGTATATAGGTGTGTTGCTTTCACTGGCAGAACTGTCCCTTTGCTTGCAAGACATTTATAGTGTTACTTTGGCCCAATTCCCACAATCTTCCTTTAATTATGGTAGAAGCAATTGGTTCTCTGGGAAATAGGATTTTTTTATCGTTTAAATTTATTATTTTAATGGAAAAAAACAGTGATGGCCAAGATAAGTTAATGTTTCATATTTTCAGCTAGGCATCAATCTCCTGCTTGTTCGTGTCCATCAGTACTTCTGTATTGTTGCAGGGTGGTTTGGATGAGGCCATAACACAGCATTCAGAAATGATGAAAGAATGTCTGCTCAGGCTAAATCCTCACCTGTCTATGGAGTTTTATGTTACTTTGTTGTATGCGATGTTTTGGCTTTGAGTATGGTTTAATGAGCTGCTTCTTATGAGCTCGGGGTTCCTCTACCTTTGTTATAGAAGCACAGGGGCTCCCTTTGTCATGCTCTCAGAAGAGAGAACCTCAGGTGGGGAAAGGGAGCTGTGCTTTGTCTTCTGTCAGCACAGCCTGGTGAGAATGACTGTTCAGAACTGTCTCTTCGAGCAGTTTCTTTGGGAAATTTTCTGTATTTGGTGTACTTCGTAAAGCCTCAGCTCCTTCAGTCCTGTTATTGCAGCAGAATTGTAGCTTCAAGTTTGATCTCTGAACTGTAGAAAGAACCCAAAAAGATCAGGTAGCTCTCTGGTAAGGCAGAGTGAGATTTTCTGATTTTCTTCCCCCCCCCCCCCCCCCATGGCTGAAAAGCCTAGAAGGTAAAATAATCCAATCAGTCCTTAAGGTACTTGTATGTATGTGTATTTTTTCCCCCTTTAAAAATTAATTTACAATTTTCAAGGCAAAGCAATGCCTGAGAACAATTCATATCTTTTAATTTTCTTTATCTGATTGTTGGTTGTTTTTTTTTTGTTTGTTTGTTTTCTTACTTTGGCCAAGTTTCCAGTTTCCTGAACCTTATCTAGTCCTTTAATACTGCAAATGCTTTCTGTTCCTGTCCTGTGCTTGTGCTGATTTCTTCGTGCTGATTTGCTCTCAAATCAGTCAATGGAGGCTTTGCAGCAGGTGAAAAAAACAAGAGGCAACTCGTGAAATTGGGTCTTGTGCTTGTTATGCAATTGTTGCTGCCTAGATGCTATATGGTTCTTTTAAACTTATGCTATAGGAAATAGGAGCTTTAAAAAATTGTGTGCATACAAGCATATTACTGTCGGTCAGTAAACTCCAGGGAGAAGAGTTTCATCATCTGCTGCCTGAGAATTTAAAGCCAACAAATCTGTCCCCTGCAGAGATAAAGCCCTTGTGAACAGTTAATTATCAAAGCTTCTGTTCTGCTCTTAAGTTCTTTCCTTTGGAGAAGCACCTATTAAAAAACCCCTCTGTTGTCAAGGTCCTTGGGAAGATCCTTGCTTGTTTTTGGGCTGTGTGGGCTGGCAGTCAGAGGAGTGGGCAGGGTGTGCCCTGTGTGTGTGGTTGCCCAGCACTTCACTCGTTGAGGTGAGGTCTGCAGGAGGTGATGTCTTATTTCCTACTTGCTAGCACTGAAGTGCTAAACCACAAGCATCACAATGTGGGGCAAAGGGTCGGCAGTGTTGGCTTAGCCATTACGTCTGCCTCCTTGCTGGTGGCTGAGGTTTGTGTTCTGGGAGGTAAAAGCATGGCCTTTTGCTCAAGAAGGAAAGAATGTTCGTGTGCTTGACCTGCATTGCAGTGGTGCTTGGCACTTCAATTTCTGCTAATGCTCTGATGTATATTTTCAGAGCGGCTGTGAATGAGGGACAGTGACTGACCTGAATTTTGGTGGAAAAGACAGGCAGGCAGTCTCATCAAGTGCCAGAAGAAATAGATGATAGACTGGCAAATAATGTTATATCAAGAGAACTGCACAGCTCTTCATCTCTGAACAGCTAGTGTGGTTTCCAGCCATTTCCCCCTTCCCATTGTAAAAGATAAACTCTTTCAAGGAGGAGCGTAACCATTTTTTGTGTTGAGGAAAGTGCCAGGATACAATGGTACTTAAAGAGTGGATACCTCATTCTATTTTCTTCCTTTTTAAAAAAAAAAAAAAAAAATTCCCTGGCTTAATGAAGACTGCTTTGTATAGAGGCATCCTTTTTATTGCATGCTCTTCTGCAGACATGCTTGGACAGGGTAAAATTGTATAACCTTTTACCTGAAACTGGGTGAAGATTAAGATAGTCATGCTATGCAGGAGCAGCATAGATGATGGTAGCAAACTTGAGGGAAATGCCTCCAACTCCCATACCTTTTTCTTTATTACTTCATCACCTGTTTACTGAGATATCTGTTGCAAGCAGTGTTGTGAGTTTCTTTCCAGAATGTGACTTCTTAGTAGGAAGTAATAGTTACCTGCTGCCTTGTTTCTGACTGAGCACCTGTGATTTCACCATCGCAATCCATTCAGTGCTCAGGTGAAGGTGATGCCTAGGTGGCCTCTTCTTAGCTTCTTACCAGTTGGAATTGGATGAAACTAATTCATTGCGCATCTCTGCTCTTCCAAACAGCTTGAGAAGTTTGGCACTTTGTGCTCGTCTGTGAGCTGACTTTTCACTCGAGCTTCCTTCGTCACATGAGACTGCAGACTTGTATGGCCAATGGCTACTGCTCTGCAGGAAATGTTGCTTAAGGGGCTCAAACTCCAAAAGCAGATGTACTGTTGAAAGAGGGTTTCAAAATGAGCAAGTCTTCCAATTTTGCTTTTTATATCCGAGTACCACATGGGCGTTTAATGCTCTCCCTAGTCCACAGGAAATGAACTCCAGGTTGAGTCAAAGGATGTCTCATGAGAGATGTCTGTGAAACGCTGCTGGAAAGTGAACAGCTTTTGTGGTGGGTTTTGTCATCTTGTTATAAGCATGCACATCCAAGTCCCTTTTTCAAGAAGAGTGTTGTTTGTTTGTTTGTTCCAGTGCTCCAAACTTTCTCTTCTCTGCCTTCAGAGAAGGAAACTTATCTTTGGTGTAGCAACGCTTTTATGCTGGTATAGCTTTGCATCCCAATGAATCCAACCTAGCCAGTGTTGTACATGGTCATGTGAACCTCTAGACAGCCTGCCCATCTATAGTGAGGGTTCCCATTTGCCTTCTTTTCTGCTGCAGTCAACTCTTCATTGTTTTCTGCATTTGTAGGCTTAGCTTAATGTGTTTGGTGTTGCAGGCCAAGAAATGTGCCTTTTAATCAGGCTGCAAATCATTGGTACTTTTTGAGAACTGTATAATAGTGATTTGCTGTCAACCTTTCGAAGCTGCAGAGGAAGTTAAAATAAATTCTTACCAGAACAAAGAGTGATCACCTTTTGATGAATAAACTCGCAGGCAGTTAACATAGTAACTATAATGTCTCCAGACATCTGTCCTCTTCCTTTTGCCAGCTCTCCATATGGCGTGTAGTTTGTAGGCTGAGAGCAAAAAGGAAGTCCCCCATGAAATGTGTTGCTGGTTTTGTGGGATCATTCCCTACCCAGCCACCACCGTGATCAAACCCTGATTTTGACCCCTTACATACATGAGGAGGGGATAGAAATACTGAGGGTCGTCTGTGCCCAGAAGGCACCTACAGCATCCACAACTCTGCAGAAGGTAAAACTGCTCATGAGCTAAATCTTGTTGTAAAGAGGATTTTACCACCCGTGGAGAAGGGGACAGTGTGTTCTGGGGGACTGCTAGGATCATCTGGGTGCAGAGAGAGCTGTTGTCATGCAGAGAGGGCCATGGGGTTATTTAGCAATGTATTTTCCTTGTAGTTCTGAGCTTAGACAGCCAGGTAGTCCAAGGACTGATAGACTGTACCTTGAACCCACTGCATTTTCAGGAAAGAAAGGGAAAAAAAAAAAAAA